>NW_024745460.1:0-160000 GCF_018991925.1 Homarus americanus | reverse complement strand
TATACATACACTATTACACACGGATATACATAACCACAAATACTGTATACTAACATCCACTCACACAACTTACACAATAAATATAATTTATAATATACAGCAGTAATCAAGGAAAAGCCCCAACCACGCTTTAGATTACTCACAAAAAATAAAATATTTCGTAACAGAAGATTCGACAAGGACTGCCTGACGAAACCGACGTATCGTATCGCTGTTCCGGCACACGTCTATATCTTCCCCTCCAATTCGTTTTAATCTGTCTGGGTGATAGTAGAGCTCCTGTGACCCGGCCCAACAACATCCTGCCTTCTTGGGATACTCTAAAATATATGCACCCTGACTCCCTGAGGCCGCCAACACTTGAAAAGGTGGTAAGTTTATAGCTATACGAGTCTTGGAAATGAAAATCCGTGCACTCTTAGGCTGCGTAATCGACACTTCAGAACACTAAATACTGAAGTTTCGAACCATTAGCCACGAGGAGTGAATTCTGAAGCTTTGAATACATAAATTCTGAAAGCTTCGAAGCTACAGTTTTTGATCACCAAAGTATCCAAGAGCCGAAACAATGAGCCTAAAATATCAAAGCTACGCATGAACTCTGACCTCTAAACACAACAGACCAGCCAATGTATTCCCGTACCTGATTTAAGAAGCTATGAACTCGTGAACTCCGAAGCAACAAACCGTGAACCTCTGAAGCTATAAATCTATGAACTACGAACCTACAAATCTAATGAAACCCCAACAACACGAAGCGATGAACCTGGGAGCTTAATGTTAACAAGAGTCAGGAACACTCACGCCAGCAATAAGACGCGGGATGTTGTAACACTTACTACAGGGAGGAAACCGCTATACCATATTCACGGCGCTTACAATCATCTTCAACTAAATTATTTCATCCGCCAACACATCCCCATTAACAGTGAGAAAGAATGACCCTTATGTCCAAAACAATACTCGGCGAGTCTTCAATGCCGACTTCGGTTCCTATATGATTTAAAACATTTGGCGGATGTAACCAAGTACACGGCCAAGTCCCTGTACATCAGAGGTAGGCTATGATATCTTGACTGTTTAATTATTTTATAGAAGTGTTGGGAATAATATGAGGTACTCAGGGGTTAACTTAGCGTCCATACACAGAATGGGAGGCATCCAAGGTGCTGTATGTGTCAAATTCTGATCAGAACATATATTAACCACAACCATTTTTCTCTTCCCCCATGTAATAATTATCTTAAAATACAACCAGTATATGACACCAAATAAAATATTTCAATTAATATACCTTCTTTCCCCCCCCAACGTGGAAGACTCAGTTAATTCCGTCGGTGTGTCAATACGCAACTCGATACCACCTTGTTTCTTGTTTAACTTAAAAATAAATGATACGTTAGATTGAGCAACTGCTAATATTAGTGAGGACGGTAAAAGACATTGGTTAAGCGTATCTACATTATACTCTTCCACAACACAGGCAAATCGATATTAGTATTTTGCACAATGCTTTAGGTCAGTAAACAGATAAAAAAATGATGATAAAAGCCTTGTGTGTGGGGGGGTGTGTGTGGGGTGTGTGTGTGTGTGGGGGGTGTGTGTGGGGGTGTGTGTGTGAGTGTGTGTGTGGGGGGTAATGATAATAATAATAATAATAATTAACGGTTTATTGAAAAAGTTCTGCAGCCCGAAGGCTGAAAATATACATTGGGCATAAATGACTTATTACATACATTGGTGGTTTAACAAAAGCCTTCATTAGAGAAAGGTAAAGGAACATACAGTGAACATACAGATTAATGTAGGTGTTGAACAGCAAAAACGTAGTGTAGTAACTCCCTCCCAGATGGTGTTAGGAGGGACCTCACGTGGTGTAGTAGTTCCCTCACAGATGGTGTTATGAGGGGCCTCACGTGGTGTAGTAATTCCCTCACAGATGGTGTTATGAGGGGCCTCACGTGGTGTAGTAATTCCCTCACAGATGGTGTTATGAGGGGCCTCACGTGGTGTAGTAATTCCCTCACAGATGGTGTTATGAGGGGCCTCACGTGGTGTAGTAACTCCTTCACATATGGTGTTATGAGGGGCCTCACGTGGTGTAGTAATTCCCTCACAGATGGTGTTATATGAGTGAGGTGTGGTTCCAGGCCTTCCTATCGTAGACGGATTAACACATCGCTGGTAGTTGGGTCTCACGGGCCGTTATCACTGGGTACCTGGGACCTCACTGTGTGAAAGGTCAACTTGGGTACCACTGTTACTGTTGAGTTGTTCTCACTGACTTAAGCACTGTTCACCACTGTTCACCTCTGTTTAACACTGGTTCCATTTCTTTCCTAAATGAAATAGTAACTTCTGGCGTGAACTTGTTGATATTCCGGTGGGGAGGAGGGTTCAGGGGAGGGAGTTGGTATGGGCCAACATAACAGTTGACCTGGCTGCTCCGAGAGGAGCGCCAGGTACGTCTTGACCCTTCGGTGGTCAAGGATGTACATGATGGGACGTTATTGAACCTATAACTACGGTTTCTGGTTTCTGGTGGTGTGTGTGTGTGTGGGGTGTGTGTGTGGGGGGTGTGTGTGAGTGTGTGTGTGGGGGTGTGTGTGGTGTGTGTGTGTGTGTGTGTGAGTGTGTGTGTGGCGTCATCTTCAACTCCCCAGGATAGAAGTGGGGCCTAGATGGCTGGAGAGACAAGGTGTGAGGGGTTTTTGGTTATGGTTACCCCTGTAGGCCGGTCACCGTGGCTAAGGCTGTTATCGCTCAGTCCTACGTCGCCGGAGTCTTGATAAACACGGTTGATAACGAAGACAAATAAAAATACATTCCGATCCTCCTTGTCGAAGATGCTGCGTGACCCCCCCCCCCACACACACCGTGATTGCCATTATCAATACACGCATTATTCTGCTTATAAAAAAAATGATAGTTTGGGTTTTTTAATGAATATAACCTTTCACCTCTTGAGATATAAAATAAATATTATCATTTTAAATTGATTCTCTTAATATTTTCGTTGTTCTGTGACACCATTTCCGCTAAAGACCAGACTAGTCAAACTGTTAAATTTGAGTTGTTAATATTAAGACCCAATTATATCGTAATGCATTCTCAACACAAAGCGGATGGCTGAGGAAACCGAAGTAGGTGTACTAAAAACAGGATAAATAAAAATATGAAGTGAATAGGTGATAAAGGAGGAGGAAAGTTCAAGAATATTATTTTGTTTAATGAAGGAGAGCTGAGGGCACTTGTGGGTTATATACAGTATTAATATGTTAAAGGACCGTGATTAATACTATAGCAGGAAGGGTGAATAACAAGGAGGTCTGAGTAGTCTTGTCCCTTATATTACATAGGTGTTATAAGTGGCTGGAGGACCTGTCTGAAGAGGCTCTGGCCGGAGTGTATGGTCTGGTGCCGCGTGAGCAATCCAGGTGTCATGGCGGGTGTGTACGACAATGTGTGTTTATTTACCTTCTTCCCGGGGGTCCTGTGGTAGGTGCTGAGGGGGAGGGTGGGGTGGGGTGAGGTGGGGTGGGGTGGGGTGGGGTGGGGTGGGGGTGGGGTGGGGTGGGGTGGGGTGGGGTGGGGTGGGGTGGGGTGGGTGGGGTGTGGGGTGGGGTGGGGTGGAGTGGGGTGGGGTGGTGGGGTGGGGTGGGGTGGGGTGGGGTGGTGTGGGGGCAGGTTAGCTCGTTCGTGTGGGGACTAGCAATTAGTGACACTATAATAATTTAATGTTAAATATCCAATGGTGTAGTTTATTCTGTAGGTGTAAGTAGGCGTTAGTGAAAGGCCCTCGGGATCATAACTTACTAAACATCTTATGGGTGACTTAGAAAAAAAGGTGTAATTTAAACCTTGCCACTAACCACTCTCAATCCAATATAATCACCACCGAGAAATTATGCTTAAATTATTGTCTTGAAACGAGTATGATTCGACACACGCAACTTGTCAAGAGTCGTCAAGATCGAGTACAGTGATGGTGGTGTGGTTGACGAGGACAAGGGCAGGTTATGAGAAAATATATTCACTTCTTATGTTAGAGGTAAACGAGACAGAGTGAGATTTGCCAGCACTAGTTTGGAGATATGCTGTAGTTTAGTTTTTACAATATGAGTTAAATTTCTCGTCTCACTCTACATGTCGGTCGGTATGTTCAAGTGTATATGCTCTCATTTAAACGACTTAAAAACTGTATAATGTGGTAGGTTAGGTTAGGTTCGTGGCGATTGGTGGTGTAATTTGAGCATTCCATTTTGTTCGCAACGTCCTATACCGAAAAGAAATTTACATCACACGTACACTGCAAGACATACATAAGGTAGAACTGAACGACGGACAGACGGATAGACACGCGGGGTAAAGCTGAACGACGGACGGATGGATACAGGGTAGATCTAGACACGCGGGGTAAAGCTGAACGACGGACGGATGGATACAGGGTAGATCTGAACGACGGACGGACGGACGGACACGCGGGGTAAAACTGAACTACGGACGGACACGCCAACACGGCAGAAACTCAACGCCACAAGGCCGATGAGCTAAAAAAAAAATGAAGAAAACCAGAAACCGTAGTTATATGTTCAATAACGCCCCATCATGTACAGTACCTCCCCTCTTAAGAGTCGTCACTACTGGAAGCATTAGCCCAAACCCAAAACTTCCTTGTCAAATTCGAGCCTTTCTCAATTCAGTTACATTAGAGAAAGCCGAAATCACACTTTACAGGACCACAATCAAAGAAACATTTAATTACCTACACAATGTCATGGATGTTTAATTAGAACATTACAATCAGTGGTTGCCATAAAGCTGCTCCACCCTCATAGCGGGGCGTAATGACTACCGAAAGTGGTGGGCAATGAAGTAAACGTATATTAGTAATTAGTCAATAAATGGTGATAAAAGTAGAGACAAATATCGCAAGTGTGTGTGTGTGTGTGTGTGTGTGTGTGTGTGTGTGTGTGTGTGTGTGTGTGTGTTCTGAAACTAATAAAAAACGAAGCTGCTCAACGAGTGTACCAGAAAAACAAATTAATGTCAAAAAACAAGTAAAGTAATGCAATAAAAAAACATATCTGAGGCTACAAGGGCTTAAAAAAAAAATAATAATAATAATAATAATAAAAATAATAATAATAATAATCATCATCATCTGAGCGAACCATGACCATACTTGGCTAAATATCTAAATTAATATAAGTCACCCTTGAAGGCGGTCTCATGGAATCGTTTTCTTTAACAACCAAACCTATTCCAACCTCTCCCCAAATGTTTTCTTTATCACTCATTACCTGAACCGTTACCATGACAACACTTGATTAACTTTACGTTACCTGGACCAAAAGTTTATCTCGGGCGCCGTTTTAACATACTGTATTTACGACCCAAAACCTTAAAAAAAAACGGAAAACAAAAAAATAAAACCGCTGATGCTGACGTTTGAATATACTACCAAGCTTCACCATCTTATATAAAAAAATAATAATAAATAAAAAATAAAAAATCTAGAAAACATACAACTCCAAGAGAATAAAACAGAGAGAGAGAGAGATAGAGATAGAGAGAGAGAGAGAGAGAGAGAGAGAGAGAGAGAGAGATCCTGTGTATAACAAACATAAGGTATTCCCCACTGAACATACTCAACACCGGCCTTACTGTAAGATCGAGAGGTAGATAATACTATACTGCTCAGGTAGTCAAATTGTTTCGAAATATTCCCCCAAAAAAAATACAAATGAAAAAAAAAAAGTCGATTAACTAGGCTCCTTCCGAGTAATCAAGTACCCCAGGTAAGGTGTTTAAATAGTAATTAATACCTTAGTAGTATTAATGACTAAAGGTCTATTTAAAATATTATAATTACAAAATTTCCAAGAATTCTACATGGAAAGGAATTTTTTAATAGGAAACATTAAGCAAATAATTAATCTCTTTGAAATAGGGAAAGAGCCTTGATAAAAACGGAGGCTGATGTGATGATGATGATAATGACACGTGATGATAATGATGATATGATGATAATGATGATAGATGACCATGATGATGATGATGACAGGTGATAATGATGATGGCAGGTGATGATAATAATGACATGATAATGATGATAGATGACGATGGAGATGATGACAGGTGATAATGATGATGATGGCAGGTGATGATAATAATGACATGATAATGATGACATGACGATGAAGATGATGACAGGTGACAATAATGACGACAGGTGGTGACAATAATGATGAGTGACAATGATAAAAACAAGTGATGAAATATACAAAACCCTCATGTTTGTGTTTTATTTTCTCCTACAGTGGGAGTTCAGTGTTTTAACTTAGGTGGTATTAAAAGCTATTTCCAGTTATATAAATACAAGAATAAAAAGTTACTAAAAAAACCAGTATGCATCCATCTTAATATATGTTCATCCGTTTGTGCATCAGTGCCCTAATCCAGACTGTTATATTAATTTATTGGCTGTTTGTGGCCATTTATAAGTCCGTCAGTCTGTTTGTGACCAGCTGAGTTCATCCTTGACTTCGTCCATCCCGTGTTTTTTTCAATAACATGTCCGCCAGTCCGATCACTATTAGTCCGTCCGTCCGTCCCACCACTGCGTCCACCACATCGACATTCATGGCAGTAACGACAGATAATACACAATCATGATGGAGTTCTCTAGATTAAATAATTTCACATGAAGAAAATAAGGAAAACAGTAATTTTATTCAACGATCATAATTAACAACACACAAATAACCACACGTCACTAAAGACCCCATTAAATTTTACCAACTATCCATTTTCAGTATTGTCTAAACACCTAGTAATTTACACATCAACAAGAAATACGCCAAATATATATACTCTTATATACTCAATGAGAAAAGCTAATATTCCAGTTGAAATTCCTAAGAAGAAACAAAATAGCATCGGACCATCAGGGGCGGTAATAACCTACACAACGGGGCAACAGACGCAAGACTCTTAATCTTCGAATCAAAACCTCAGCCGGGGTATGTAATAATCCTTTGACCAAACACTACACTTCTCCGTCTACATGGAACCTCTTATCCATGAATATAAACGCCAGCCTCAACTGCCCTCAACGTTTACACATTCCACCAAATCCTATCATCACCATCAATCCTAATCCATCCCTAACCTACTCTCAACTCGACTCGCAAGTCCCTCATCACAGGTTAGAGAGTTGGGATACATGCGTGTTCCTTGATCACGAGTTAGCGACTTACGGATACTTGCTTGCTCCTGGGCTTGATGGAACGAGGTGATTGGTTGGAAAATATTTCCAGTGTGTGAACATTTAGCGGGGAACTTTTTACAGCTGTCCGTCAAGGAAATTCAGTGCAGCACAATTTTTAGCGCGCATGTTGTGTACCGTCTCTAACAATTGATGAAAAAAAAGTGTGACCACTGAATAACTGCTGCCATAACAGTTTTAAATTGCGTTGAAGAATATGGTGTGGTACCTTAGGAGCCAGCTATTACTGAGAGTGTTCGAGGCAGCCCTTCTCTTGTAACCTGGCTAGGATAATAACACAGGTAAGATAACGATCGCCAAGCCCAGATCGTAGGCCGATACAGTCCAGACCTTTTAATAGAAAGACAGGTAAATATTAAAACAACAGCAAATTCTAACCTTCATTTATTTCACTATACGACACACATTTGTATGCACCATACACTCTGTGAGAACGATAACTATATAATATATTTTTCTATCTTTTTACACCATATTAATATCCGTCAACTACAAGTCGGTCTGCCAGCGCCACGATAATTACACCCCACACGACTGTCAGGTTATTGCCAACTAAACTATCACAGTTTCATTGACGGCACCGCAGATCGTCCTCAATTTTTTTATGGAACATCCTTACTGTATCTAATCAAAGGTTGCCGAGTCCTAAGCTACGTAATAGTAGAGCCCGCGGCTTGTACCGCTGTTCATTCCTGTGTGGGTACGGATATCGTTTTTTGTCCTACTGAGGTGTACCTGTTATCGAAAACTGCAAAATAATGAATATATTCCCACTGATCGTTCTATTGTAAGATCCCTTTACGTTATAAAGGTTTACGCTGCCACACCCTAATTAAGTAAACTGTCCTGCCACTATAACCGCCGACTCATGTTTGTATTCTTTACAATATAAATGTTGGGAATAATACTGCACACTCAAACCTTAATACTTCAGATACGAAGAAATTAGGCCATCGAACTCTACATATTTGAGGCAGAAATAAACTGGTAACTAGTTATGCATGCCGTCATTAAGAGCCTTCAGTTGTATCCACCGTCGACACAATAAACTAGTACAGTGCGTCTCCACTTTCTTACTTGGTGATGAAACTTTTCTCAAAAATTTCTTCATGTCTAACTACTGATAACCAATATAATAGTAAGATGAAAATTAACGAAAGCCACAGGAACGGAAGCGATGGCGACACGAGACCTTTTTTTATTGTTATTATTTCACTAGAGATACCCGTTTCCTTCCCACACTTGATATTTCTTTCAATCTACACTTATCACCAATTGTGTCTGGCTGTCTGTCGTGCACGAGTGATAGCTTCGGCAGCTTATTTTGTCTTTGTCTTGTTCAAAATAAGTTAATGTAAAATTTTAAAATCTGATCAATATTAGTAAGTGATATATATATATATATATATATATATATATATATATATATATATATATATATATATATATATATATATATATATATATATATATATATATATATATATATATATATATATAATACAAGTACGATTTAATAACTTAAAATTTCAAGTAGAAATTTTTGGAAAATTAAATCCATGTAATTTCATTCTCGTAAACTCTGGAGAGATTCTCGTGATAGTAACATCCGTACACGTGCCCACCTACACGTAGGACTTGTAACCTACAAGCGTATCCTATTGTAGCGGTGCCATCCTTTTAATAAGCGTCTCCCCGTTAGCGGACAGTCAAAGTTTTCAGAATCTGTTGTTCCATTACTTTAATTTGGGTAAATTGCATTATACAATGACCAGAGAGCAATCGTCCACAGGCGAGTCTCGGACCCAAACGTTAAATAATAATTAATGGAGACTGGAGCACCGCTAACATGTAGTTATCTGAGGTCAATGTATAACACTGAGTTACCTTGTTTGTACTGACAATGTTCTTGTTCTGAGCCTTACTGTGATGAGACACAGCTGGTAATCATTTAAAAAAATCTTAAAGTATAATAACAATGTAATTTAAAGAATTGTACAACATTGTTAATATAAAGTCTATTTTTTCTGAATAACATGAACACCTCAATCCGTAAATCGCGCTTCTCGGACCAAACACCCGCGTGAAGGTTCTGTTCTTGGACGCGGAGATCTTTCCTGCACTGTATCCAATTACAAATCTTACACATTGCAATCCCGTTAAATATGAATGCTACCATGCATTTTGTTTTCATATTTTACCTCCATTAACGGAAAACTACACACAAACACGCACATATATCAACGCCCGAGGACGAGTTACTACACCACTCCACCTGGTGTCTCCATGACCAGCCGGGGCCATCAGCTGCAAACTATAATAATTTGTGTGTTCAATCCATGTTCCTTCTTCTTACAGTAATGAAAGCTTTTGTTAAACGACCCACCCACCCCATGTCTTTGTATGTAATAAGTCATTTTTGTCCAATGAATATTTTCAGCCTTCGAGCTGCAGAACTTTTTCAATAAATATTACACACACACACACACACACACACACACACACACACACACACACACACTGTCCTCTAAGCGTTCATCATCTAAAGATATTATCCACATTGATATCAACCTTTTTACACATTCATCGAGATTGAACTACTCTCTCTATAATAAGTCGAGGATTCTCAAGTCAGTTCCCGGGGGATCCTAAACACAGATAGCCAACTCCCCGTGATTAGGAAGTCGACGAGGTCTTTCGGCAGCTGGATTAATGTCAATATCCTCCTCCTCCTTTCAGTCGGAGTGGAAATACTTGATGGCGGAGAAAAAATGGTGCCTTTCTTTACTTGGCCAAGAAGAAGGTAATCTACAGTGCTTGGAACGAACGAGAGAGTGCGTTTCCAACTTTCCTGGGACACTAAAATCCCGAATTTTGAAGAAGAAAAAAGAATGAAATAAAAATAATTAATTACTGTATATATTTAAATTTCGTTTCAGAAAAATACCAAATATGCAGGTGGAACCAAAATTCTTACATACGAGTACTTTTACGATGGAAAATTTTTACAATCCACATTCTGCAGTGGTCACCGGAGCCCGCACCTGTATATCTAAAACAACTTTCCACGGCGTTCACTTTCATAGTTAATTTGTAAAACAAAACGATGGCAACAAATAAAATAATATAATTCAGTACTGTTTATTTACAATGAATTATTGTACAAAAGAAAACTGACCAATAACCCGGGTATATGTTATAACGGGTACCGCTGGCAAGGCCGTGGGCTCGTAAAGCCCCATTTACACTCACAGTTTTAACTGACAGTTATGCCTGAACGACAAAATTGAGTGCAAAGGTTTTTTTTTTCACACAGGCACGCCGTTCAGGATTGCCGGATGGATTCTAGCAGTGACAGAAATTTGTGTGCGGAGCCTAATGGTCGGAAGGCAAACCTGTACGTCCAAAATGCTCATCAGCCTCATCAAGCCACTTCGTCAGTTATGCGAGTAAAGTTCTCGTGGTGTGAAGACACATATCATAGAGCTTAAAAGTTATCTTATTTTTAAAAATGGATTTGAACTTAACAGAATAGGAAATTTTAACCGAATTCATTGATCTATATCCTGAGCACTTTGGAAAGTGAAATCTACTGAATATTCAAACTTCTAAAAAATAAATGTCATGGTGAACTATTAGAAAAAATAGATCCCAATGCTACAAGGAAATCAGTGCTCAAAAAAATAACACTTAGATCATCCTGTAGAAAAGAACTGAGAAAGTAAATTTATCAAAGAAATCAGGATCTGCCACTGAGGATGTGTATCAACCAAATCTGTGGTATTTTGAGTTTAATGTTCTTATGTGATCAGGAAACCCCAAAAGGTGTAATCGCATCATGCATAACTGTATTTTTGCAGTCAATACATGATGTAACTAGGCTTAGAAGTTTCAAATAGGTGACCTCATTCATTCTCATATTATCAAACCAGTCCTCAGGCTCTAATCTTAGTTCATTTAATAGACTTGTATGTGATAGTTCACCCCTTTTAGATGGCCATTCTTTCACCCATTTTGATTTTTTTTGTCTCGAACGGCAATCACAATTAATGTTTCGTCGTCCAGTGGAGACAGGTTAACACTTCAGAATTCTGGGTTGAACTGACAAAACTTAGTCTTAACTGAATCGTGTAAATGCGTCGGGAGGCAAGCCTGTCGGTTATACCTGTCAATTAACACTGTTCCTGTAAAGACCCCTTAACACTCAACTTGCCCGCGGTGCCCACCGTTTCTCTGTGGATGTCGGTCACACTACAATAACCCGTTATAGTACATCCTTCTTTCCTCACACAGCCAAACTGTGGAATGCCCTGTGTTTCCATACTCACACAATCTGTCTCACTTTAAAAAGCTGGTTTTCCGGCACCTTCGTGGTGTAGATTAATATAATCATTTTCTTTTATATTTTTTTTTCAATTCTTATTTGTTCGTCCCCGAGGCCCCATTGTGGGTCGTTCGACCTGTGCCCGGGTCGGCTAATTCCCGTAAAAAACTAAAAAATAAAATAAATAAACACAAAAAATAAAATACTATACCCAACTTCCTCACCATCCATTAAAAGACTCGACTCGGGGTCAACCAATATCTACCCTAAAAATATCAACATACTGTATCCAACAAATCACATTATACACCTCCTGTTAGAATGTCCTGAAAAGTTAAACAACCCAATTTCGTTAAAATCATAAAGAATTTTAAACTTTTACTCTGTAGTTTACTATATAATTTTGTTGATACAAAGTGTGACCTGCAACTATACTGCAGAAACAATACTTGGCTCGTTAAGTGCTCCTGCAGGCACTTAGACGCGGAAGAGGTTTATTTTCTAACATTTTCAAGCCAAAACTTTGCATATAAAAAGAAAGAAACAATAATTTATTTTATGGAATGAAATATCGTCAGGAAAAATAGGACTAGAGTTGATATTTACGGTCTTCATCATTAACAACATGATACTCAAATACCGGATACTGATGTCACAGGCCAACCGGGACGCGCTCGGTTACCTGGACCACCTGCTGCTGTACCGCTCGTCAAAGATCACAAGTACACCTGAGTGAGAATTACAACTGCCAGTATTATAATCTCACTGAATAAAGTTGTGATGTTCACTTTTTAGGCAAGAAATAATGAAAAGAGCGTAGGAACAACATCAAACATTAGGTAAACATAATTGGCTGGAAAGCGTGTGGCCTATCTATCATTTACAGTACTAACACACACACACACACACACACACACACACACACACTAAATTTGGCTGACTTGACAAATCTGCGATAATAATAAGTATAGACACAATTGCAATGCTAAATGAATATTCAGATGGTTAAAATCAAGAATATTCACGAATATTACTAAGGTATACCATTCAACCTCGCATATTAGGTAGTAATTACACCACTACAGTATTATTAGTGGTATATTCCACTGTTTATCATGTCTCCCCCTAAACCAAGATGTATATTTGGTTTTTCCTGGGTTTCTATTATTTCTTCTTGCGAACGGCACAAATATTATCCCCTCTCTTTCAATTACGGGTCAATTAATTCTAAATAGTTATGGTGGGCCTGTACTCTAGATTCGTGTCTTTATTCACGTTATTTTAAGGATTTTACAGGCTCACAAGTCAAACCCTCCGAGAGCGCGTTTATGAGCTGTTGTTCGGTCCTATAAACACCAATTACGATAAGAGATTCGCCACAACTAAACCTTGCTCTAGACTCCACAATTTTTACGAGAATATTATAATTTTAGTCACAAAGTTGTCCAATTAGCGGAATTAGGGTCAATTTTGCTGTAATTCAAGTAATATGGGAGTTGATACTAAAATATATCGGTACAGTTATTAAACAATGATGTAAAGAGTTCTGGAGTTTAGGTATTTCCACCATTTGTACAAGAGTCAATGGTGACTTTAAATGCTGTTTGGGGTTTCTGTCATTATCCCAAGTATGATTGCTAAAGCCGTATACAATATATATATTTGGTGGTAATAATAATAATAATAATAATAATAATAATAATAATAATAATAATAATAATAATAATATCAAGGAGGCCCTCACTCACGAGCTCTGAATAAAGAATGTGTCGGGTTTCCAAGATTTCTGACGCGGAAACTAAAAACAGAGGCTTACATATATGGTCCTGATGGTGACGCAGCACAACTGAATTGGCCCAAGAAGTTGAATACTGAATAAGATAAGATGCTGCATAACCGGCTGAGGAGAGGGTAAATATATAGTAGTTAGAAAATCAAAAGTATGTTTTTCGAGTATATTTGTGTGTGTTTTGATTAGTTCTGACCTTGATTTCCGTCGAAAATTGGCTGGTTTTTTTTTTTAGTTATCGCTCCATTTTACCCCAACACGATAGGGATCCTGTTGGGAACTAGGGTTTTGGGTGGGGCTTTTTCCGACAAAAATCATGGCCAAGTGAATAAAAAAAATACAAAAAAACACTAGAAAAACATTTAAACCTAACCTGACCTGACCTAACCTAACTCTCTTGGTGATTATACTTAACCGAACTCTCACCATATGACGGAATCACTGTTTTCTGACCTTATTGTCCTGGTTCCGGTTCGTCGTCGGATTCTGAGATCATGCAGTACAGGTCTTGGGAATAAAGAACGAGTTACTATGTTGGTCTTGACGATATTTACATTCGTTATTACACTTAGGACACTTTACTGAGGTCAGAAAAACACCATGAGATCTAAAAAATGCTATTGCTTGTTCGTTTTTGTTCTTCCAAAACGAGCAATTAACTCCATATAATTGAAGTGACACCCACCACAGACTTCCATGGTCGGAAATGAATTTTAATTTCGAAATATGAGACCCAAAATCACAGTCGAATCTGATTGGGCAAAAAATACCGCCAATTCTAAAAGCAGAAACCACAATTAATTTTAACTGTTGGTGCCCAAAAAAAAAGATGCTTTTGATTGACCGCGTGACGTGTCTGGGAACGCATGCGCATGACGATTTATGAAAGAAACAAGCTGATGGGAGGTCAGATTGGCGATAATGGCGGAAGATTAATGGAAGAAAATAGAGAAAAATTGACAGGCACTATCTCCGTTATCATACGTTTGCGACGGTAATGTAATAGACAAAAAAATATCTTAAAATTAGACGTTTTTTCGAAAATGATAATAGATTTGGGGTAGGAAAGTTGTAGGAACTACTATAAAAATACCTACTATTGCAAGTGACTACAAATTAGCATGAAGACATAAATTAATAGGGCTTTTGAACATATCTAAGGACTACTAAAGAACAGGCTAGGTAAGATCAAGTACAAATTACAAGTGAAAGACCGTCGATTAAGCTAGGATTTCGTAAGACTTTTAGCACAGAAACCACTGACCACCGATAATTATCAGACCAGCTAAAAAAATAAAAAATAAATAAAAAAGAAACCTGAGTGAAACAAAGGGAAAGAACCCGTGTTTCTAATCTAACGTTCTCTGAAGAAAAATCACACTCGTCTGCTAAGTTCTAATCTGTAAAAGTCTATAGCCGCAAAGAATAAAACCAAAACCAACTGAACCGGTAAAATGTGATCATTTGGTTAATATCGCCATCAGGAACAGTTTAATTACCTTGGGTTTTTTTTTATAGATTTATATTTAGGTTCCCTGACTGTCGTTGACTTTATCGAACCTCTCCCCACTTAAAAGACGCTGAGTGACCGACCGGACTCGCGAATAAACACACATACACTCACTTCACCATCACCAGCTGTTATTCATTCATTCATTCTTACAGCTGTAATACATTATCTTCTACTGTGATATTCTTCCACAGCAAGACCCCCAACGATTATTCTAGTTTATTCCTGTCGCTCCAAACTTAAATTAACCCAACAGCATTACGTCCACCGCGTATGCAACATTGTTTTAATAGATTACTGTACATGTAGTAATTAAATGATCATATGCAGGCTGCCGATATCCTAAGTCCATGAAGCCATTAAATTATGGCTGCATCGTGCTAAGCACCCACCTTAACAACCAGTGTTAATGAATGCCTTAAACCTCTATTTATTTTCTTATAGTAACAATTACTGGTAACTGAACGGACTTACAACTTGCATTTTAATACAAAAAAATACTTCAGTGGATAATGTTTGTAAACGCCGGTCGCTAAGTCGTCTTAGTTTCTACAATAAAACAACAACTAAAATTAGGATATTATTTAGGCGCCAAGAGAAAGCCAAAATCAATCTTGATATGTACTTTCACGGAAGCCTGCAAACACTTCTTTAAAAGTTTTAAATATGTTACAGCTTAAAATGATACATAAAACACAAATAAATGGATGCATCTTTCAACTGGTTGAGCTGTAAAGGAACTTCCAACTTAGGTTTAACTTGTGACGGAGATTTAAACAAATTATACACGTCCACCATAGAGGCAGTAAATTGATACCCGGTTTCGCTATTACTTTAAACTATTAAAATATCACGAAAATCATTTTTATTTAATATTTCCTTCTCATTAGCAAGATAAAAACTTAAGGTAAATTTGTATAAGCGCACCCAACTCTGTTAGAAAGTCAAAATTCTATTTTTCTAGTGTATTTGTGTGTGTTTAGACCAATTATGACTTACTTCACAATGCCACATATGTTGGTCTTGACGATATTTACATTCGTTCTTGCACTTAGAACACTTTACTGAGGTCTGGAGAACACCATGAGATCGAAAAAATACTATAGTTTCTTCGTTTTTTCCCCAAAACTCGCAATCAGCTCCATGTAATTGAAGTGACACCCATCCCAGACTTCCATGGTCGGAAATGAATTTGAATTTCGAAATATGAGACCCAAAATAAAAATCGAATTTGATTGGGCCACAAATAATTTTAATTGGTTGAAAAAAAATCGCTTTTGATTGGCCTCGTGATGTGTACGGGAACGCATGCGCATGATGATTTATGAAGGAGACATGCAATGTGGGAGGTGAGGTAGGCGATAATGGCGAAGATTAATGGAAGAAAATAGAGAAAATTTTGGATACGCTATCTCTGTTATTATACATATGCGACGGTAATGTAATAGTAGAAAATTATCTTATAATTAGGCGTCATATTCGAATATGATAATAGATTAGGGGTAGGAATGTCGGGTGCGAAAATGCAATAATACCAAACTTAATTTTAAACATAATAGTGCAGCCGCCATCGACTATTAGCTTTATATTAGCAGCAAACATGACAAGATAAACCCCTGAATGTGGTGCATTTAAGTCAAACGTGGATTAACGTGTCAACTTTATTTCACATTCTTACAGTATTAACTGATATAGTTCAATAACTTGTCAGACGCGCATATTTTTTTCAATTCAAAGCAAAACTCTGTAATCAATATATATATACACACACACTAATGTCAGCAGCATATCAAACGTATTTAATTTTAATATACGGTACTTCTTCGGGTAGAGGTAACTGTGCGAAAATAATGGAGGCTTTTTGCTCCTCTGGTTTCCCGTCAAAATAATAATTTAAGCAAATCGTGACATCTAACAATACAGTCGGCCTCACTGTCCTGAAAGCTATATTCTACCTGTAGTACAACCTAACACAATCACTTCTTTCCTAACATAAAAAATATACTAATAATCATATTTGTAATATTAATTTGCCTTTCCTCGATGTCTTCATTAAATCACCCGCTGATCAACACTAGTGTAGAATACATCGATGTACTTCTAATTAACCGACAAAAAAAAAAAAGTAGTAGTAGTAGTAGTAGTAGTATAATACAGTAATTGTGAAATATTTGCCATTCTTGCAAATCTTTACAGCAAATGTTAATCAAAATAAATCCACTGCAATTAAAAACAAATGAAAATTAATCAAACGAGAATAACCATAAAGAAACTAACAATAATGGTTAAGTTCACGTAAGTTTCACGGACACGTCACTCATCAGTTTCACGGACACGTCACTCATCAGTTTCACGGACACGTCACTCATCAGTTTCACGGACACGTCACTCATCAGTTTCATGGACACGTCACTCATCAGTTTCATGGACACGTCACTCATCAGTTTCATGGACACGTCACTCATCAGTTTCATGGACACGTCACTCATCAGTTTCATGGACACGTCACTCATCAGTTTCATGGACACGTCACTCAGCGACAAAGTATTCGACAAACCTGATCTGAAACCCATAAAAAAACCCACATTGACATTTAATACCCCTTTGATTCTAAAAGGACTGGGGTTATAAATACTGGTATCAAGGTGATGAAGGCAATATAAGTTACTAGACAGCTTTAATGGATTCGAAACTAAACTTTAGGATTAGTTTCGAAGGAACTAGGAGGCAAGCGAGTTTGTTAGTAGTAATACATCTAGTTGGTACTCTAATTCTATAGCTCACTGGCCCACTACATTTAGAGAATTTCAATGGATTTGGTGTTCAGGTTTCCATATTTTATTTTACAATATAAAAGGAATATAACATGGAGCAGTATGAAGCTGCAGGTTTTCTTAATACATTGAGAAAAGATACTCAATACAATACAATGGAGCGAAGGGAATATCCTGCTCTAACCAGTTGCAGTTTATGTTGTTATAAGTCCCTTAAAGTGCCATTTTTTCCCTTAAACGTTCCTCAAATGTCAACACATTCTTATTTCCACAATCGCACACAAGCTTCTCGATTTTGGTCAACACAAGAATAGCGAACTCGGGTAACTGATTGATGCCGCAAAAGTAGTACAGTAGTATACTATAGCAAACGATAATATTGTATTTATTTTGAACACTGTCTTCAAGGCAGTTAGGATTACTGGAAAAAATTGCTTCTTGGTTACTCGAGCACCTACGTCCTTATACAATAATAAAATTGGGGCATTAATCAGACATTACCTGTGCCCGATTCTTGGCTTAGTACCCCCTTCCTCTGCCATGAGATGTCAAATATTAATTGACATAGCTAGTTGCACGGTAATATTATATATATACGGGTTTTCATGTGCTACGAACAGCGAATGGCCTGAAACGATAAACTGCAATTCCTGTTTATCGTGTACAGCAGTTAGTTACATAGCTTAGCCAAAGCGGAATTTGCTAGGTTTCATGAATGGTGAGTCAGTCTTTGAAGAATTCAGGAAATAAGTAACATGAATTTTACTTGTTTCGGGGATAGATGTGTAATTACTATTTCTAATACGCAAAAGATTACCCATAACTCTCCTTCACAACGTTGGCTGCTGTGATAACATTTATAATACACTGAATTACCGGATGTTAAGGTCCTAAGGATTATTTATGAAAGAATTATTAATATATACCGTCGGTAGACATTCCCTCGCAATTTAACAGCGTCTACCCCTAGTCAGGTTATCTGCTTTTACCAAGTCTGCTATTGGCGTTCCGTTGCTGTTACTACTACTACTGTCCCCGCTGCTACATAAATTAATAATATAACTACCTTCCCTCTCCTTCAAAAATTCACTTCAATCCTCCCTTTATCCTTCCCCCCTGTTACTAGCCTATATGTTATGTTATGTATGCCTAAGTTTAAAATTTACCTACCAGCCCTGGTCAGGTCTATAGTAAATATCGAAAATTGGGGAAATCTAATGCCCTAACAAAGATGGTTTTTGGTAATAATCTAAACACTTATTTAATATCCTAAGATGAAGGTTCCGCGACTAACCTTAATTCATAGTTTCTGTATCCTAATTATGGCTTTACACCACAAGCGGTTTATGTTAGTATCCTAGCAAAAGAAATCCGCCAGTAAATATAAAGTTTGCCAAGCTTAGTTTTAATTGATTTTGTCCTCCGGAGATCTCACTGCCATGTGTACCTCCCTTAGTCCATTGGGTAAAACAACTGCTATTGATTTTTACCACTAAACATATTGATTTATGGAGGTTTACATCAGTTACCAGTATTACTCCTATAGGGAAGGTGTGGCAGTAGCCTAACCATGCTTGACTTCCACCAGCTAAGGAGTTGTTACCGTCCTTTACCGGTACTATATAATATGTACTATTGCCGCCGTCCTTAGTTCAGATTCTACGGCACTTTCCAGTTAGTGATGTCAGTAATTATTATCAAAGTAACACATTTGACATAAGAACATACTCTGCTGCTCTTATTAGTTCAGGATCTACAATACACTGTCGACCTCTATTTGAGGGAATTAGCATCTCTCCCTCAATTTGTGGATCTATAGTACTCTCGTATTTAGTAAAAAATAATATGTCAATTACCGTAAAGTAATATTGCATTTTCTGAATATTTATAAATCCACTCAACATTCCGATTTGGGGAAAATTAATTAAATTTCCAAAGCACATGTATTTCCCGTGAAGAAGGATGTGTTAAGGCCATTTTATGTTTTCTCTACTATCCCCACTTAAACAACGGGGTTATGGTACACCACTAAATGGACAGATGAAATGAAGAAGTTGGAGGAGCTCAAAGGACGGAGTCTGAGACAAATGACTGTGGAATCATACGAGGGTTTCATCCAGCAGTGGATGAGGTACAGTTACCAGCTAAAGTCCTCCCACAACTCGCTACACAGGGCTGTGGGAGAACTTTTGCTGGCAACTATACACTGTACTGCATTGGTAAAAACTAATATTATTTAACGATATAATTTTCAACAAATCATAAATTTCCGGAAATTTACAATACTGTACTGTGTGTGTTACAACAAACTAATCACTGCTGGTACTCATCCATGTAATTATACCTAACAAATCTATTCGGAATTTGACGATGAAAGCAAAAACTAGGATTGATTACACTATTACAGTAAATTATATCAATAAGGTTAATATTTCCTTATTATTTCAGTTTTAAAAGCAAATCAACGACAACCAATTAGTCTAGACTACGGCTTCATCAACAGGTGTGTGTGTGTGTGTGTGAGAGGTACTGCAGGGTATCATGTTCCTAAGACTGTTTCATGTTTCAGGGACTTAGTTTTTAATTTTTCCTTTAGTTGACGTGGTTCAAAATAATTTTTTTTAGGGTTTAATTTGCGGAAACATGCACGCGCCTGCCGAAATGTATTCAATAAAGGAAATAAGATCCGTTGTTAACGTTATGTTATAACTACACTCCAACGGGTAAGGTCTTTAAGTGTGAAAATGGTTTTAGTAATTACACTACCTGTAGTTCATCCACAATTAAAAGTTGTCATATAACTACCAGAAGACCCAAAAATCTCCATCTCCCTTTTAAAGGCCATAATATGGTCGCAAAAAAAGAAGCTATTTCAAAAATCATTTACCAAACTTTACAACAGCTATTTATCCAATATTAATTATCTATGAAAATATCTGTGTTCCGGGTAATAATTGTATTCGGCTATCATGAGTTATGTTGCACTGTCACGTTTCCTCGTGTTACATTATATGATCTAAATCAGACCTTCTATATTTATACTTAGCACTAAAATTCAAGTAGAAATTTGTTAGTTCTGCAACACCTTAACATTGCCAGAGTTGAAATAGTCTCATCAAAAGGCTTCCTTTGCTGTTGTAATATTAATAAAAATTATATTTCACGATATTGTGAACATAATGGAAAGCAATCAAACCTCAAATTAGTTACACAGCAAAGAAAATGGAAACAAATTAAATGATTTCTCCTGCATACGAAATATTATGCAAAACACACAATAAGTTGAACTTTGTCACACCCCTTTAAACTTCTCGTTAACACTATAATTATCGCATTACCTCAAAAAATTAAATATTTCATACAAATCTAAGTCATTTAATAGCTTTCACAATATATCTTGCAAAATATTCCGCTCCAAAAACCACTTGGTGTTTACTCCCCTCCCCCCGGAAAGGGAATTATTTTTTCAGCCTATTCATCGCTTTAACCTTCCTTCCCTAACTAGCCTAAAAGAAGGCCTAATTTTAATTTATAACCAACGCGTAGGTACATTCAACATAAACGTTAATGATGTTTAACCTGTCACCTAAACAGTTGAAGCGATGAAATGACAATCATACTAAAACATAGGAGAGAACTGTCTTGTAACAACCAACCAGCCTCCGTCTCCTATCTCAACTCCGTTATGATAAAAATACCCCCCCCCCTTCCCATCCGTCCGTCATCCACATCCAATCATCCGGCGAGCCAGCAGCCCCAGGATGATAAGGATCGTGGCCCCCCTCCCTGGTGGGTGATAGTGATCTCTGGGCCGGATGGACTGGCCGATAAGAGAGGGACGGCCTGATAGCTGGCTGGTGGGGCGGGCCAGTGCTAACTCCACTCGTCTGACTCCATGTTGGTTGGCTGCACACACCACAACCTTTAAAGATTTCTTCTCTCTATCTACTAAGTGTACATAAACGTTATGAACGATATTTTAATGATATCTGTTAGCGTTTAATTAATAAATAAAATTAAAAAAAAAACTAAAACTATAAATATATCCAGTAATATTTTACCTCGATAAGCTACGCAGTTTGATTTCACGCTGGTATAAGGTATCCTATTTAATTTACCTTATTTTTACACATGCTAACAAACTATTTTTAGTGGACACTGATAATAAACAATACCCACAGGTGATTTCTTGACCATTTAGCAGCATCACTTACGATATCGCAACGTACAGCACTTCCAGATGTAGTCACACCATGAGCCATTATCAAAATTTCCTGACAATCAAAACATAGAAACACAATTACGCAACACAAAACAAATACATCACTAATATCAAGGAAGAACAAGCCGCACATGTTGCAGCGCACAAACAGATCGTATTTACTTTTACGATCAAAACCTCGTATGAACACTATTAACACAACAAACAGACACGGACACCCAACACTTACTTTTCAGTGGTTTAGGATTACTCTGTTTCCTCCGCGACATTGCATATGGATTGCTCAAGTTACAAAATGCCCCACGAACACATGACACAGTCCACACTTAACAACTACCAACACACATCTGGCGGGAAGTTTGGGAAAGTTTCAAATCCCCGCCCATCGTGACGTCATCAATAATCTCCGCCCCTCTATATGACGTCATAATTAAGCTCCGCCCCTCTACATGACGTCATAATTAAGCTCCTCCCAGTCTTTATGACGTTTACAGCTCAATAGCCATTGGTGGATTCAGGGTAAATCTTAAATCATCGTATCTCACTAAATATTATTAATAATATGCTGAAATACGACTTAAATAGTCCTTAAATATAATTATTTCAACCCATATTCCCGAGTGTCCGTAAATATTGAGAAATTAGATATTTACACACTCATGACGTCATATAGAAACAGCATCGGGTTCAATGACGTCACAGTTACCTCCGCCGTCATGTCCCACGCCATCTTTGACGCCCTGCCAGGTATTTTAGACTTTTATTATCGTTTAGTAGCCTTAAAACATACGTGTAGAAACTCACCCGTTATATGAATATACCATTGACGTCTGAGCGGGATATTCAGGCTTCCAAGTGTGTAATTAAGAGTGAAAAACAGCCCTTCTTTGTCTCTCTCTTACTCGTCAAGGGAGAGCAGCATGATAGTATCAATATATACTTTACACTTTACTTTGTATCTACTTTTGGATGGTTTACTTCATTGAGCGTGTCATTTCAGCCACCGCCAGTGTACGAGTTGGATTGTTGCTGCTCATGTTTATCTTAAGGATAATTTTAGGGGTGAAACCAGCGACGGGAAAAGCCAAACCTCCCCGTTATAATGGCGAGCCAGGCGGTGGTGCCAAGTATGCTTCCTTATACAACAAATAAATGTTTCTCTATCCATTATAGTCATAAATCATTCATATTCAAACATAAATATAAAATTATAACCTATTTTTATCTGTAAATTATCACTAGAGTTTTATTTGTTGTAATTAAAGTTAACGAGTGATGGAAGTATGGCATTGGTTGCTGATTACTTGTTGCAATCACAAAATCATTTAAATCTGTAATACAGTATTGTAGTATATTCTATATTTATTAAGAAACCTTTAAATATGTTGTAGTATATTCTATATTTATTAAGTAAGAAACCTTCAAATATGTTGTAGTATATTCTATATTTATTAAGTAAGAAACCTTCAAATATGTTAACCTGTTGAAGATAGCTTATAGATTTTATCAGCTCGTCATGATATTATGCCTAACTCTAAGCTTGTTATGATTGTTAAATGTGGTGATAAGAAATACTGATAAAACATTAATTACCACAGTGTACAGTATTATAGGTTAGGAACGTATAATGGTTGTTTTGTAACATGTTGATAACTTAATATGAGAAAATTTATCAATGAGAATTATTTAGTACCTATTGATGTAACTACACAAACCTCTTTAATATAATACTGTACACAAAATTATGTGAGTACAGTACTGGCTTTCTAAATGAAGGTTAAAGACGAGGTGAAATAATTACATTACTTGTTAATGATATTGTTACTGTAAGCAAACTTTAATGCAATACACAGACACACACACATTATATATATATATATATATATATATATATATATATATATATATATATATATATATATATATATATATATATATATATATATATATATATATTGATAAAATCACACGGGGAAAAGGGAAACAACGGAGCACCTTAGCATTCGTCTTTATTCAAGACATCTTCAGAGGCAACTGAAGATGTCTTGAATAACTATATCAATATATATATATATATATATATATATATATATATATATATATATATATATATATATATATATATATATATATATATATATATATAAACAGAAGAAAGAAAGAAAACACAGCAAGCGCTTTGTGTAATTCACCTACAGTGATTTACTTGCATATATATATATATATATATATATATATATATATATATATATATATATATATATATATATTTATATATATATATTTATATATATATTTATACATATATATATGTATATATATATATATATATTTATATATATATATATTTATATGTATATATAAAATGGGATAAACAGAAGTTCAAAGGCAAAAAAAAATCCCAATTAGGATGACTTTTAATTTTTGTGGCTAATACTTAGAAATTATTTCACTCTATATACTAAAAATTTGCATTGTAACATCTCAGTTGTCATTTACTATCATAACAAACAAACTACAGTACAAATATTCTTTACTGGTACTGTACATAAACTAGGCATTGTAAGAGTAGGTTAGGTTAGCAATGATCTTATCCTATTCACCAATTTTGGCTCGTTAGCCGCTTGGGCAGTCGGTCACATCTCTGTTACACTCCACTGTTGGTCAAGTCTGGTCTTGAAACAGTTCACACTGGATGCCATCACAACACCCTGGCAGGCTGTTCCAAAATTTCACAACTCTCAGTTCGAAAACGTTGGCCCTCACAGTTTTTTGGACTTGCACCTACTTCAACCTTGAGCTGTCACCCCTTGTGGGGCGAGCGTCCGCCAGCTCCAGGTAAGAACACTCGACTGAGTTGTGCCCTTTGAGATGTTTATGCACCTCAATTAGGTTCCCCCTTGCCTGTCTGTTGTATAAGCTAGGCAATTGCAGGCTCTTTAATCTCTGGGTGGCGGAAGTGCCGAAGTGCCGGAAACAGTCTGGTGGCCCTCCTTTGGACATTTTCAATCAACTGACAGTCCCTAGCATATCTTGGGGACCAGACCGGGTGACAGTACTCCAGATGGGGAAGCACCTCGTTCTTAAAGATCGTTACGAGGGACGGGCCATCTAGATATCTGAATGACCTTCTTATAAGACCTAATAATTTAGTTGCTTGGTTCACCTTCTAACAATGGCCCAAGAACTTCAGTTCATTGTCAACATACACATCCAGGTCCTTTTCGCATTGTTTCAATTAATACAGTTAATTCGTCCTATTAGGACATATGATACGCCTCCTTACCGTTGGTATGACCCAAGTGCATCCTCTTACACTTCATGACATTAAATCTTAGCAGCCATTTCTTCAACCATTCCTGAAGCTCACATAGATCTTTCTGCAGCTCTTCACAGTCCGCTCGGATCTAAATTTCCCTAAATAACTTGACATCGTCCGCAGCTGTGAAGAGCTGCAAAAACATCTCTGTGAGCTTCAAGAGTGGTTGAAGAAATGGCTGCTAAGATTTAATGTCAGGAAGTGTAAGAGGATGCACCTAGGTCGTACCAACGGGCAAGAGGCAAATCATATGTCCCAATGGGACAAAGAAACTGCATTAATAGAGACCAAATGCAAAAAAGGACCTGGGTGTTTATGGTGACAATGAACTGAAGCTCCTGGGCCATTGTGAGGAAAATGTGAATTAAGCAACTAAACTAGTAGATCTTATATGAAGTTTGTTCAAATATCTACACAGTCTGTCCCTAGTAACGATCTTCAAGAGTGAGGTGCTTTCCCATCTGGAGTACTGTCACCCTGTCTGGTCCCCGAGATATGCTAGGGACTGTCAGTTGATTGAAAATGTCCAAAGGAGGGCCACCAGACTGTTGCCTGCACCCCAACACCTCATACTATAGACAGGCAAGGGGTGATCTAATTGAGAAGTATAAATATCTCGAGTGTCCATACCTGGAGTTGGCGAACGCCCGCCCCACAAGGGGACACAGCTCAAGGTTGAAGAAGCCACAAGTCCAGAAAACTGTAAGGGCAAACTTTTGGGGAGTGAAAATTGTGAACTTTTGGAAAAAACCTGCCAGGGTGTTGTGATGGCACCAAGTGTGAACTGTTTCAAGACCAGACTTGACCAACACTGGAGCAGGTTAAGATATATTCAGGAGCCAGTGCCTGCCACCAGTGCGTAACAGAGATGTGACCGACTGCCCAAGCGGCTAACGAGCCGGTCAGTGGTGAAGAGGATAAAATAAAAAGATAAAAGTACAAATAATATAGACCAGGTGTGGTGAAGAGTGCTTGATTAGAAGAATATTAACTGCATTTAATTTATACAGGTAGACCCCAATTTATGAGGGGGTTCTGCTACTGATAAACCTTAGGTAAACTGAAAATTCATGAATTAAAATATTTTCCCATAGACTCCCATTATAAAAGCTGAGGTACTGTACATTCCTTTGAAGAAAATCCTCAAATGTCTTGAAAGTGCTACAAAACATTTTTTTTTTTTTTTTTTTTGTACAGTACACTGATTATACAATATGCCAGTAATAATCATAAGCAAAATACAATTTATGCAATATGGCAAACGCAACTAAACAAGCGTGTACTGTACAGTGGTGCTGCCATCAAAAAAAAACCCTGTTTGTTCACAAACAAAGTCTACCAGTTGTGTTTCAGGCTTCAGCAAAATTCTTTTGCACAGATTACAAAGTAATAATGTGAGTTGCTCTATGTTTATCGAACACTTATAATGAAAGCCCAAATGTTAAGGCACTTAAAACCTTTAAGAAAGGCAGGTTAAATAAACAAGACAAACAGCCATTTGCCCTATATGTATGCAGTACAGTACATACTGTATATTATTTTGCCTGTACATGGATGCTTATGGTACGAATTAACAAGTAACGCCGGTACAGTACTGTAATGTCAACTGACCAGGTTTGGTGTAGGAAGCCCTGAGATGCCTGCATCAACCCCTCAGTGTCTTGTGATGCTCCAAAAAATTTATGAAATAAAATCTTACCTTCAAGCTTTTTGTTTGTAAACCAAAGCACGGAACCTTTTTTTAAAGCATTATGCCTGACTGGGGCAGTGAGCTACCAAATACAGTATAGACCATACATTACTACACTTGCTTTCCTCACTGATCATTGGGTGGCCTTTATAGCTCATGAGGAAGCTGATATGAGATTGCATTTTACCATCCTATATGCAGTACTACAGTACTGGTATGCCTGTACTGTCCACGGTATAGTGAGGTATACCTTGCTAGGAGTTGGAGGTGTGTTCTTGAAAAGTGCGGCATTAAGTGAAACAATGTAATGAACGCAAGTTTGCCACAAACCTAATGATAGAGATAGGGCTCACATTTTGGGGAGACAATTCTGATAAAAAATTTAGCCAAAATATAAATACAAAAACAATTACAGTACTGTACTGTATTGTAAGTTAAAATAAATATTTAGATATAAAATGTACTGAAGGACAATAAGATAACACTTACCCTAGATGGTAGAGGAAACTGTGTAAAGGCCAGCTGGGGTAGGGAGATGAACCTGAGAAAAGATAAAAATATATGATAAGTTGAATTCATGCTTTTCAGGGATTTTAAAATAATTGTACAATACAGTTACTGTACTGTACTGGGTAATTAAGCAATTTTCCCTCAGGTTTAGAAATTGTTGTCTGTACAGGTAGTACAGTGCATGTACAGTAATTTTCATCTTAATATAATTTTTGCTTAACAAACTTACGAACGCCCACCGATAAGAACGGGGTTAAACTTAAAATTTGCAGTATGCATTTTATATACCTGATGACTTATTTTTTACTTTTGTTTACTGTATTTTGTCATTCTATTTTTTCCTTTCTCTTTAATTAAGTGATTTTAGATGTCTATAATAACTTGGGCTTTGATATAGTGGGATTTTAAACATTGTTTTGTAAGTATGGTATGCACATAGCATGTGTTCCGACTTAAGAACGCCCTCAGGAACGGAACCCCAAGTAACCATTTGTCCAATTGAATACTACTCATGTAATTTTAATTAAGTTGTAAAGTAAGGTACTGTAATGTGTAATACAGTCTTGAATCTCATTATTGCAGAGGTGCAAATGCAACAGTTGCTAGAAGTACCTGATTTGACCCAAAGTACTGTTACCATATCTGGGGGGCCTCCCACTGCCACCTCTACCAGCCACCAGTGTGCTCAGCTCTCCTCAGCCATCACAAATACTAGTATAAGTGAGTATTTGTTATACAGGGCTTATTGTTTTAATTGGGGTAGGCAGGTCACCTTTGATTATCCCAGGGAGATAGCAACCTTGCCTTACCAGTTAAGAGGTCACTTGTAAGTTTTACATGAAATGTTCAATTCATACTTTGTAAAAGTGTTTTGCGTGATGGCAGTTGGTGCACTATGCTATCAGGTAATTACAGCTAACTCATGCTAGTATGGAAAATGGCCATAGGACAGTATTTTGTACTCTGAAATTTGAAATAAGGTTAATAATATACAGCTAGTGGCAACTCTGTCATTACCAGAGCCTCACCAGCAATTGATTCAGGGAATGGAATTTTCTGTTATCAATTGGTCAACCAAGGCGACTGGAAAAGTTCCTCAGTCTTTCTGGCCATGAATGGCAATGCAGAACCATTAGCCCTCTGGGAATTGATGGTTGCACTAAAACATTACCACTGCTCAAGAAACATGACACAGTACAGTAGCTATGTCAGGTTGAAACAGTGTTTGTTATAGTCTATCTGGAAATTGTGCTACTCATAAAACATGGATAAAGTTTGTGCAGGCATTTACATTTCATCATTTTGTTCACAAGCAATAAGATATTAGTGGCAGTCCAGTCATTTTCCAATATTTTCATGATTAATTTACAGGTGAGGAAGTGTCTTTGGACGAAGATGATGTATTTCAATGTGGGAGATGCAAGAAACAGTTCTCATCTCTTCCTTTCTTTATGGCCCATAAACGTGATCAGTGCTCAAGTAAGTACCTTTTAAGTTTACACTGAAGATCAGATACTAAAATGTTTGCCAACTCAAATTTGTCTCATTTTTCCCATGTTTATCCTCCCATTATGCAGGTAGTTTAGTGATAATTAATTTATCTGTATCTCCAAAAGTCATATAAATAGTACAGTGTATAAAAGGTCAACCACCTTCTGTGTGAGGATAAAGTTTTACTGTGCTGAGAATTGAACCCAGGACATGCAGTTCTCACCCGCGAGGCCCAGGTTCAATTCTCTGTACGGGAAAACTTTATCTTAACACAGAGGGTGGTAGACCTATGGAACGGTCTGCCAGTCAAACCTGTGGAGTTATGAACAATACTGGGCTTCAAAATAGCCCTTGACAAAGTGATCAAGAACAGGAGGGATCCTACACAGGCCCCTTTCCCTTAGCATGGCCACCTCCAGTTGGGGGGCCATATTGATAATGACGCAGTTTATTTAGCCACAAAATACAGAGACAGAGTCGATAATAATAACAATATTGACATGGCTGGGCCATTTGAGAGCCTGAGCTCTCTTGTAGGTAAATAAGGTAAAAATATAAGATAAGGTAAAATATGAAGGATGAAAATAAGGAAATATATTGAAAGAGCTGATGCAAAATAAATTGTCATTTGAGGAACATTCCATTGTACAGTAGCAATCAAAACAACCATTTGTTGAGACCTGATCCAGCAAATAATCCCTCTGTGCTTGGCTAGACATTTGTACTGTACTGTGGTTAGTAAAATTGTGTAGGTATACAAATTAAAACATGGATACTGTACTCAAACAAGTAATTCTTCATGTGTAACTGCATCTAAATACAGGTAATGTATTTATCATGTGTAGTAACCACAGAGAAATTATCAGGAATACATATAAACCCATACCACTAAAACCAGGTAATGTCATAGCATTATATACTCTACCGTGTATACTGTATCACCCACATACAGTAGGAATGGCAGGCATTTTAGAAACTGAGGTGCCGTATGGGAATTTCACACACTGAGATACAAAATCGTGGAAATACTCATGATTATAACCACTATCTGAGAAAGTGATGAGAAGTGGCATAATACTGTACAAGACCTCAACCAGAAAAAATATATAAAAAATGTGTAACGTAGGAAAGTTATACAATATTACGCATAGGTAACTGAGCTATCGGAAAGATGTGAGTTAAGAAACGAACTACAGTATATCTTTTTAATATGTCACAATATATGATAAGAATTGGGGGTTGACCGTGGGTAACTGGTAGTAAATTTCACAAAGCAAAAACATTGTCAGTGTTATTTAACACAATGTAGCAAAGGGCAGACCATCAGAGCAAACAGCAGGAGTTGTAATAGGCCATACTCCAGCTGTAGCTGGAGAGGGCCTGAGCAATGGTGATTGGAGCCGGGCAGCCTCGCTGCACAATGCCTGCACAGGATAGAGCAATAGCAGCTATCATCCAAAAAACAATTACCACTGACCCCAGCATCCAACAAGAATTTGGATTGGCCTGCACACCACAGACAATCAGAAACAGACATCACAACAATGACCTCCATGCCCATGTACCCACAATGAAGCCACACCTAACTGAGGTAAACATGGAAAGGTGCCTGGAGTATGTTAGAGTATGCAGAAAAGCCAACTTGTTTCTGGGAGGATGTTGTGTATTGCGACGAGAAGACGTTCAGCACGGATGAGATGACTACTACCAGAGTTTGGCGCAGACGCAACGAACGGTAACAATCTCTCTCCCCCCCCCCCTCACACTCTTTCTCACTGTATTAGAAATATCTATCGCTTAGTTATAGATTCAGGTACTGTAGTTAATTGGAGATATGAAGGAGATACTGTATTAATGGCTGAATGAACCTTTATGTTACACATGTCACGCATCTGTAGTCGCCAGTATTTAGGAAATCCAAGGTAATGTCACGCATGTGGAATCGTCTACCACATAGTCAATACCAGGATGGCAATACATAATTGTCTGTTCTCATCAATCCCTTTTATGCATCTTCCCAGTTATGAAGCCGGACATGTTGTTGGAACCCGAAGATGTGGCAGAGTTATTGCTGGTGTATTCGGATGGATTCACTCAAGCAGTGTAGGGGAGCTGGCAGATGTTGGTCCGGACCAGTTTACAGGGAGGAAATATGACAAGATATTGGAAGAGGTCCTGTTTCCTTCAGTGAAATGCTTGATCTACCCTGAAGGAACCCCATTCTACCTCTTACAAGACAACTCTCCCATACACACGAGTAATCTTGTCAAGAGTTGGTTTCAGAACCATCCACATGTTAGGCTTCTGCCACATCTTGCAAAATCACCAGACTTCAACCCCATAGAAAACATATCAGCAGAAATGGTCAAGACAGGTCGGCTCAACAACATCCCCAGCCGTAGCAGAGAACAAATAATTGCGAATGCAAGGATGATATGGGAGGCACGGCCGGCCAGGCCTTGATCCAGAACTTGTGTGCATCTATGCCTAACTGGCTAAATTGTGTCATTGACGTAGGGGGTGACTACACAAAATATTGATAGAAATAAAATGACAGTCACAAATTACACGTGTTTACCTATCATAGGTTAGGATATTTGAACATATATTATGTGGGAATCAATGAATGCAATTTCTGTGTTTATATACTACGGTTGTAATATACTGTATACAGGTACAGTACCTTATCTTTCATCTTCCATGAATATCAACCTCGTTTTGGGCACCAAAAACATGTTTACCTTAGAATAACATGTTACCATACCAGGCGCGGCCCTTCTACGGCATATCATTAACCTATGCCAGAACCTCATCAGCTTGTCTAACACGTGACTGAGTGTTTACGTCTGTTACACTAGTACTGTACAATAATAAGCATTCACTCAGGCCTTTATGTTGCCAATACCGATCGGCAATGGCAGTTGCTTTTGATATTAATGTGATTATTTAATAAATATAGTTGTATGATGTTAACTGCTCTATACGTATCTTGTAACACATGTGCACGCAGACACACTGGAACACCTTATGGTAAATACAATCTACAGAGTAACTGGCAACTCAGGAAGCCAGGGCTACCAACTTCCGCTTTGACTCTGAGTGTTTTCAGAATAGACAAGTTGACAGTCGGAATTTTTTCGTAAGACGGCAGGTCAATGGGTAAAGAAAACGCTTAAATTCACTATGGTAATGATATTTTAAAATAAATTGAGCCAAAAAGTGTAAAAAAAAATAAGAGTTAAAATATCTAAAAAGTCACGTGACTGCGAAGAGCTCCGATTGGTTGTGACGTAACATATTAGGTCAAGCCGCTGAGCAGGAGTCTGGAGGCAGCCAGCTGTGGAGTGCGTGTTGTTACCAGCAGAAATACAGGACTTGTGGTCATATACAATGTTGATATGCACAGTCATACCTTATTTTTAGGTTAAAATAAATTACTGCTCAAGTATCATCGTGTGTATTTACTTGCTGGCTGCCAAAATGATGCAAAAGACTGATAACTCCAACATGAAAGTTTTTATCACTGTTCTCTATTTCATGTCAGGAAAATGTAAGTTTTCATCACCGATGTCTATATTTAATGTTGTAGAAGGACTAGGGATGGGCTTGAGGTGATCAGGTGACATGTAATTTAATGTGCTTCATAGCTGGATGGCGGAGTTCTTGATAATACTCTACTATCATAAAGACATCTTTTGGTAAATTTCTTTCATCTGCCTTGATGAACCCTGGAAGTAGTTGTCCAACCTTCTCAGCTCTGTAAATATATATTATTAGATAATTAATTGTGCTTTACTGTGCAACACAGTACAGGGTAATACTATTTTGAGTATATAAATATTACTAAGCACATTAACTAATTTAATGGATATTTGCTGCCCCTACTACAAATTTCATAGTATAAACATTCCAAACAATATTGGTATTATTTTGGTTTTGGTCATCTGGGGAACGTTAAAATTCTAACTATGGGATTAAGACACATTATCTTTACGGGATTTTTATCAAAAAACATTTTTCTTTCGCATATGAAAATACAAGTCATAGGTTAGGTAAGTTATATTATAAGTTATAAGATTAGCTTAACATACACCGGTGGGGGGGGTTAGTAACTCAAAACTAGTGATTTCCGATAGAAATGAAGGTCAAAATCATTCATAACACATCGCAAACCATCAGAAAAAACACTGGATGTCTAAGTACGGGGATGACCAAAACTTAAAATTTACCCAATATAGTCTACCTCGAATCTAAGCATTCAAATACTTATGGTAGTTAAAGTAAAATTTTACCCACTAATTAATATAAATGATGATATATCCCAGTGGTTCATTATTGAATCATCAAAACAATAACAGAACTATGATGTCATGTTTACCTAGCATCAGGCATTCTCAAAACAAAGTCCAGACAATGTCAATACTTCTAAATTGACTCGTATCTCCATCTAGAACTGATATACTCTGTAAATGTACTGAAAAAAAAGAAGAGAAAGTCTACCAGGTAAGAATTCATGACAGCTGAACTGGTGTGAACATGGGAGTTTTTACTGTATGTCCAAAACAACCTAAGAATGGAGGAAACTGCAGAGGGCCTATTGGCCCATACTGGGTAGTCCCATTTCCACCCAACCCCTATCACTCGTATATCCATCCAACCTATGTTTGAAGCTGCTCTTCATGGCACATTTCTTCACTTAGGAAATGTCCATGACTTAAGACCATAAAAATACACCCTTAAAACTTACCTGAACATGGCATTTGGGTCTGAAGAGGCCATCCTTTGTTAGGCTCCAACTGCAGCGGTGAGTGTGTTCGAGAGCGTCGTCTGATGGGTAGGTGGTGACGTCATTGCAAATAGCAGCCCTGTTTCTAGAGAAATAAACTTATCTCTACTATTATAGCAGGACTTTAAATTTTTATTACAAATTATATGTACCGTATCACTCTACGAACTTGGCAGAGAGTATTTCTTGTGTTTACCCAGAACCGACAACTCGTCCATTCTTGGTCTGGTGTGTCATACTATTAGGAACCAGTAATGGTGCAGAATAATATTTTCCTGACTGTACATGAACTGTACTGTACTGTACACACGCTCCATAAAAGTATATTTACGATTTTGTGTTAGACAATAAGATACAGTATAGTCTGGATTTACGCGGTCAATTGAACCTGTGGAGGCCCGTGTAAAACGAGAAACTCGTAAATGAAATAACAGAACATATGGGATTACTTGAAATAGAGACTGGGCCGACCCCCCAAACTCCACTTTTTGCCGACACAATACGTACGTTGTAGTAAAAATAACATCTTAATTTTATGATGGTATGCACACATAATTAATAATTAAGAGAAATATCAATAATATTAGGTTTTCTAACACTTACGTTAGTAGAAAAGCTGGGTCGGCACACGTGGATGGCGGCTGGTTCTGAGACAGAGGGCAGATTAGTTGTCCTCCCGTGAATTACCTTCACTTTCACTACTCGCAGAGGTTTGCAGGGCCTCCCAGACAAACCTCTCAAAGTCCATATCGTCACTATCACTATCACTGACTTGGGCTGGCTGTGGTTGTGGTGGGTTGCGGGCGAGGAAGTCCTCAATACTACGTTGACGACTAGCATTGATGTTGTCGAGATAGATCTGGATATATATCCAGATCTATCTCGACTCCATAAATTTCGTCAGATGGTTATTAGACGCTTCATACCGATGCTTGTCTGGGTAGTTGTTAAGGATGAGCTCAATTTTCTCTCCCAACTCGATGATTTCCTTCACACAATCATGGCTTGGTCCAGGTAATTCAATGTTTTCTCTGGTGGTTGGGGTCCCTCGGAAGCCATTGTGAGTTGTGAGGGGAATAGCGGGCACAAGAGAGAACTATATACGCGGAGAACTGAGAACAATGAGACAGGCCCTGCTAGGTCAGCGACTTCTACCCTCTGGTGGCATGGCACGTCATGTTACATTAGACCAATCACAGCTAGCGGCGGAGGGAATGCGTGGGTGGTAAGGATGCGTGGCCCAATCACAGTCCGATACATCATATGACGTCACCGATAACGCAACAGCAACATACTGCGCAACCTTACTCGCGCCGCTTGTGGTCGCCTGGGCTGCTTGAATCCAAAATGGAGCGGCCCGTCTGGACCCTCCAGCGACTCGCCGCGTAAATGACCAAATTTACAGCATAATTAAAGCATTTCAATTCTGGCAAGGCACCGTGTAAATGACCAAATGCGTTAACCAAAACTGCGTAAATCCAGACTATACTGTACAATGGAAGAATGATTTTGACAGCCCTGCCGAGACAACAGAAGCACAGTGTTCATTTTGAAATTCATCGGACCACTCTGTAAAAATATTTTTTGGTGTGTGTGTGTACATATTAATAACTGCTTGTTTAGGTCATATTAATGTTTATGTACAGATAAACATAACATAAGAATGAAGGAAACTGCAGCAGGCCTATTGGCCCATACTGGGCAGTCCCATTTACACCCAACCCCTATTGCTCATATACCCATCCAACCTATGTTTGAAGCTATCCAGCGGATTCGAGTTAATGATGATATTTGGTAACTTGTTCCAGTCATCCACTACTCTATTTCCAAACCAGTGTTTACCTATTTCGCGCCTAAATCTAAATTTGTCTAATTTAAAACCATTGTTACGAGTTCGCTCCTGGTTGGATAGTTTGAGTACCTTTGTAATGTCCCCTTTGTTTAACCCTGACTTCCATTTATACACCTCTATCAGGTCGCCCCTCGCTCTACGTCTCTCGAGGGAGTGCAAATTAAGATGCTTTAACCTGTCTGTACTCAAGGTTCCTAATGCCCGGGATTAGTCTTGTCATTCTTCTCTGCATTCTTTCCAAGGATTCTATATCCATTCTGTAATACGGTGACCAGAATTTAACGGCGTAAGCAGTACAACACATTCTCACGTAAGGTTAGATTAGGATCTTCCTCTCTCCCCTACCCTTAAGGTTTTAATTTTACTTAATGTGGATTTACTAACACATTTATTCAAGAATTTAACCTCCACATTGGACGAGACTCTTAATGTACAGTATCATCATCGAGGGGAAAAATCAGTGAGATAACAGTACTGTGATTATCATTTACCTAATTCTGTTTGACAAGTTAAATAATTGTAACCACAGGTAAAAACGGTGGGCTGCGTGTGCTACAGACAACCCAAGGGGCGCAGTCTGCTTCAGTGACAGACCTAAATAGTTTTGGTGAAAGTGCTGCACTTACTAACCAGATCCATGTGCAAGTCCAACCTCAACAAGCCACAGTAAGTTGATTTTATATATATATATATATATATATATATATATATATATATATATATATATATATATATATATATATATATATATATATATATATATATATATATATATATATATATATATATATATATATTTTATAAAGAATCATATAGAATTCATATTGTTTGTGTATAAAGTATAAATGTGCAATACAGTACAGGGGGTCCCAAACTTACAAACGCCTGCCAATACATACAGTATTTTATTTACCTGATGACTTATTTTTTACTTTCATTTACTGTACTGTCATTCTATTTCTACTTTTGTCATAAATTAAGTGGCTTTAGATGTATATAATGACTTAGGTTATGATATAGTGAGATTTTAAACATTGTTCTGTAAGTACGGTATGCACATAGCATGTGTTCCGACTTAAGAACGTCCTCTGGAACGGAACCCATTTGTAACCCGGGGACCCCCCATACTTGACAATATTCAATGTACAGTACTTAGTGCAGAGTAGTTTACCGGTAGTAATGAATGTTTTCTTTATGTATATTTACCAGGTGTCTGCAGGATATGTCAGTAGTGGTTTGCCCTCCCCTGGTACCACCATCAACCAGCATATTATTGTCAGTGAAGCAGAGTTTCTTCCATTCATTGAAACTACTCAGGTATGGTAGATATAGAATACTGTAATAGTAACTACTCAGGTATGGTTGATATAGAATACTGTAATAGTAACTACTCAGGTATGGTAGATATAGAATACTATAATAGTAACTACTCAGGTATGGTAGATATAGAATACTGTAATAGTAACTACTCAGGTATGGTAGATATAGAATACTGTAATAGTAACTACTCAGGTATGGTAGATATAGAATACTGTAATAGTAACTACTCAGGTATGGTAGATATAGAATACTGTAATAGTAACTACTCAGGTATGGTTGATATAGAATACTGTAATAGTAACTACTCAGGTATGGTAGATATAGAATATAATAGTAACTACTCAGGTATGGTTGATATAGAATACTGTAATAGTAACTACTCAGGTATGGTAGATATAGAATACTGTAATAGTAACTACTCAGGTATGGTAGATATAGAATACTGTAATAGTAACTACTCAGGTATGGTAGATATAGAATACTGTAATAGTAACTACTCAGGTATGGTAGATATAGAATACTGTAATAGTAACTACTCAGGTATGGTAGATATAGAATACTGTAATAGTAACTACTCAGGTATGGTTGATATAGAATACTGTAATAGTAACTACTCAGGTATGGTAGATATAGAATACTGTAATAGTAACTACTCAGGTATGGTAGATATAGAATACTGTAATAGTAACTACTCAGGTATGGTAGATATAGAATAGTAACTACTCAGGTATGGTTGATATAGAATACTGTAATAGTAACTACTCAGGTATGGTAGATATAGAATACTGTAATAGAAACTACTCAGGTATGGTAGATATAGAATACTGTAATAGTAACTACTCAGGTATGGTAGATATAGAATACTGTAATAGAAACTACTCAGGTATGGTAGATATAGAATACTGTAATAGTAACTACTCGGGTATGGTTGATATAGAATACTGTAATAGTAACTACTCAGGTATGGTAGATATAGAATACTATAATAGTAATTAACCTTTTCTCTGGTTTGAGAATTCATCCCAAAGAAAATGTCTTAAATAAATACCTCAGATGTGTCTATTTCTAAAGATCTCTTTCAGGGAATTATTTGTGATGGGAAGGTGTAACTACCAATTAAATTGCAGCCACCAATGTTTAGGGTTACATGTGCTGAATTCACAGACTTAGGGTATTAAATGGGAATTTTCCATGCCTCTTTGCTGGTGGATATCCTGATTTGTAATTTTAGGAATAGTAATTTGTCTAAGTACTTCAACAACTTACAGTATAAGTGTGCATGAACTAGGTTATTTTTACGAGAATTGCTGCAAGTTTGTCTTCCGAGACATTTAAGGACATGCTGTATTGTACTTCATCCGTACAGTATACTTTTTTATGATCTTCAAGGCCATTGCACATCTCCAGGTTCTTAGGACATATTCTCAGGTTCCTGGTGTCCTCTGAGAACCTGGTTAAGAAAAAATAAATATTTAGCTTCCTTAAAGGTATTTTCCCTGTTAGGACTGGCAATGGGTTTTCATGATCCTAAAAAGGATCTACAGTAGTTTTATGCCATTAGGACCTTCACTTAATTGGGCATTAGGCCCATGGTACTGACCTTCACTTATCACATAGATGCAATTGTAAACCATTGACAATAGCTGGCAGAGGTTGGGTGGGCTTCATCCCAAGCATTGCAAGAAACTGAGACTACTGTTATTCCTTAATGTAGCTTTTTTACAGTTATAGATAGTTTTTGCTATTGATTCAACAATGGTTGATTGAAAATTTGCATGTAGCTAAATTTCACAGCCTGACTTCCACCTGCTATAATATTTGATTGGCCATATTAGCCTGTTGCTAATCGAAATGAAATCAAAGAAAGAACCCAAATTCATGTACAGTGCTGGTGGCACTGATATCCTAGATATGTTTATGCTGATATCTGTGTAGCATCAAGCTCATGTATCATAAGATCTCTTGGCAATTGAAACTTCTTTCAGGTTATAAAATAAATGTAACTCATAATATCATAAAGGGTATTGTGTTGTGATATACTGTACCTGTACTGTACAGGTATTGTACAGTATTGTTGAAGGTTTGTGTTGTGATATACTGTACTTGTACTGTACCAGGTATTGTACAGTATTGTTGAAGGTTTGTGTTGTGATATACTGTACCTGTACTGTACCAGGTATTGTACAGTATTGTTGAAGGTTTGTGTTGTGATATACTGTACCTGTACTGTACCAGGTATTTGTACAGAACTGTATTGTCAAAGATTTAAACAAGCTCCATATTTTTAAAACAAAGGATGATACAAACATTAACTGTTATGACAAAATATAAATGTAACTTTCTGAGAATTCCATCATGTCAGTAAAGAGACATGAGCAGCCAATTGGCATGTTCTGTATTGTACAGTCAATATAAAAAGTCGCACAGTAGGTCCTCATTTAACGTAATGGTTCCGTTCCTGAAAACCGCGACGTTAACAGAAACAACGTTAACGGAATAAATTTTCAACATAAGAAATAGATAAAATATGGGAGTTACGTTCCCCAGCCTCCCTTTGCCCCATAAAATACATTACATATACATAAATTCAATGGAATTTTTACAGAAAATAATATTTATTATACAACCAAAAAGATAATTAAAATAAATAATTTTGTATTGTACTCACTGACGGGCGGAGGTGGAGCGAGTGTGTGGTGGGTAGTGGAGAGGAGGGTGGCTCCTCCCCCCACTCTGACTGGATGAGACAAAGTGACAAAGTCATACTTAATCGGCGGGACGTTGTCTGAATCATGGGTATCTAAAGAGTAGTGACATTATAACGAAACAAAATTGTCGGTGGCAACGTTAAACGAAGACTTACTGTATTACACTCCCCTAATGTTATGTTCCAAAACCCACAACGAAGAATATGGGTGAAGTGACAGCAACGCTTCGAATCTGAACAGTGAACTTTGCCCCAATTCTTCATCATGGGTTTTGGAACATAAGGCACGGTAAGTGTAATGCAACTTTTGTTCTTTGACTGTACAGTACATTCCAGCACCAATGTGTTTGGTGGTTTATAATACCATGAAATTCTTCTCCCTTAAATATACTGTCCTGTATCTTTAATTTAATCCTCTTGTCATAGGAAGAAGTGATATAAGTATCTTCCATCCTTTACTTCATATCACAGTTTTGAGATTGTGACGTGTTTATTATTTCCCAGGTATTACCACTGCCTGGGGGTCTGCAGACGGCCAGCTTCTTACCAGTGTCTAGCAGCAACAAAACATTATCCTCGGGAGTATCCCCACTACTTACCACTACTGCTTCTATAAATGCCTCCCTTGTGAGTTCTAACATTGTCATTTGCAGGTTTATTGCTAATGTATATTTTTACATTCAACTGCTTTTTGAACATGGAAAGTACAGGGGCCTGAAGCATTTAGGTCACGTTATGAAAGTTGTGGAAAGAATGCCTGAGAGATTGATAAGGGAGAGCGAGTGAGTGAGTGAGTGGACTTTAATGAAATGCAGTTTGGGTTTATGCCTTGCTGGGGACTTCAGAGCCAATACTTATGACCAGGCAACTACAAGGAAATATCTAGGTAAGAAGAGAAAGATGAACTCTGTATGTGTAGACTCAAAGAAATCATTTGATAGGGTACAGTACCACGTGACAGTGCAGAACACAATGAGAAAGTTAGGGGTTGAGGAGTGTCTTTGTATTTATTCATATAAATAAAGACATTCAAGGTACAGTATTAGGATATTTATTTAAAAAAACAATAAATATTTATGAACTCTACTTCTTTTAAATGTCTTGAAACATAAAAAGCTTCTAGTAGTCAAACATAACAAACCCAAGATACATGTGTTGTTGATCCACATAGGCAACTCTCAACTTATAAAAAGACTATATTTTATGATTTTTTTTATTAAAAGGTTGCACACAATGATGTTTTCCTTATTTTGTTAATTAAGAAGTAAAACAAATGTTCCTGGGTTTGTTAAGATTGTTTGGAAGGAAAACTTGACATGGTCTATTGGTAGAATTAGGGTAATTGATGGATAACGTAGGACCGAGGAAACCAGAAAATCCTCAAAGTTGGTTCAGGCTTGGTCCCAAGGGCTCTGGGTTTGAGGGTCAATACTGTACCTGTATTATTGCTCATCAAGATTTTGATAAACACTGTACAGGTATCCCCCATTTAATGGTGGGGGTTGCATTTCAGAAAACCTAACATTAAGCGAAATCATCACTAAACGAGGGATAAATAGGGATGCAGCTTACTAATCAGATACAAATTTTAGTAAAGTCTTAAAAATACCCATAAGTATTACTGTAATGCCTTGTGCATTCTAGCACCACCTCTAACTAATTCCCACTATCATTACTACCTGACTCTAAATGAAAATTACCACCATTACTATCATCACACTTGTGAATTTAGTTACAAGAAATCAAGGTCAGTCAACTGTATCTACTGTGTCAAACCCTTGACCATAATAAAGAGAGATTATTTGTATTGTAGATTTAGGAGGGTAAATGTCAACATTGCCCAACAAGCAAATGGGCAGTTCTAATATCCTAATTTTATGTAACTGGAACATGGAGGCATTAGAAAGAGTTGTTTACTTTCCACATACTTTAAACAATATACAGGTACCTGTATTACTATGTCACTATGAAAGCTTTTGAAATTCTAGTACAGTATACCCTTATGAAAAAAAATATTTGAAAGTGTGTGTGTGTGTGTGTGTGTGCCAACAACGGTACACATTCTGATGATGGAATACTGTACGTATAGGCTGTCACTCTAAGATATTTTACTGATTTAGTATTCAGATATCATAGCAAGTTATGATTCACACTCAAGTCAATGTAAACAATACATATAAGTAAATTAGAACATATTTTTGGGGGTAAATAATAATTCACAAATGGGAATGCCACTCCAGTCAGTGCATGGGGGGAAATGGGTTACACATTGCTCCCAGCGCTTCACAAATTTTACAATGTTTTATTATTATACTATCAGTTTTTCAAAAGAATTCACGGCAAACTTTCAGGCACGTGGGTAGAGTAAACATAAACAAATGACAGTTGAGATATGCAGGTGGAGAACAGAATCCCTAGTTTTTCCCTTCCCAGTGAGTCAAGTCATCTTCCCAGTGAGTCAAGTCATCTTCCCAGTGAGTCAAGTCATCGTTAAACTAAATTTTGACCTAACATTAAGTGGAAAATGGCGTCAAAAAAATTTAGCACTAAATTGAATTAACATTAAGCAAATTAACTAACCGAGGGCTACGAGTAAATAGTTTTAAATATATTTATGTATTAGAGTCCGCCAGTCTTTAAATTTTAAAGTTTGGAGAAATGGATTCAGTGTCAATGCCAGATTGTTTGTAAAGAGATACTTTATAGAGAACAAATGTCATATTTTTAAAGGTGATGGCTTGATATACACCAGTACAATACAGCACAGTAAAGTGTGGTGCACAGCGATCTGAGAGAGAATAAAGAAAATCACGGGTGGTCGAGAAAGTATTTGTAAGAGTTATGAAATGATGTGGTATTGTAGATTAGACCATCACCAAAGAAAGATGTCACTGCTGAGTAATGTTTGATATATTGTATCGTAAGATGAACTTATTATTCCAGGATGTTACTTCAAACTTGTCATCATCCCAAACTTTAACAACAATCGTTGGGGGTGTTGGAGACGCCACTGATGGTGGTGGAGGCAGCAGCAGTGGAGTTCCAATACAAGTGGATATAACTGAGAAGGATGAAGTTGCTTGTTACAACTACGAGTTCTTCCATGGTGGGATGGCCAAGACTGCTCCTAGCAAGAATGAACCCATAAAACTGAAGGTGTGTTTTATGTTATAGAAATTTACTTCCGTTGTTATTACTGTACGGTATATGTATTCAGTACTGTACAGGGTATAGGAAATTTTTTGTTTGAATATGTATTGCTGGCAGTACGAACACGTAAGCGAGACTGGTGGAGGCAGAGCAGAGGGAAGAGAGCGGAGGCAGCACATTGTTAACCCACTTATATTCAAACTTTCCTTGTTGGGCAAATTATTTGATCACATATATTTAAATGCATATAGTCAAAAGCGCATTGGACAAACCAACATTAGGTGGCGGGGTTCACTGTAGTACTGTAATGCTGTTTAGTGGAATTATGATCAGATAAATTTTTCTTTAAAAAAAATGAGAGCTAAGGTGCTCCACAAATAGTTATAAAATAAATAGAAACTTGGGAGTGTATTTTAGATTTAAAGAGTAGCTAATCATATATCTTTTTTTTTGTTCTTTCAGCCAAAGCACAGATGCCAATATTGTGTTAAGGAATTTAGCAAGAATTTTGACCTTAAGCAACACATCCGCTCACACACAGGAGAGAAGCCCTTTCAGTGCGTTGTGTGTGGTCGAGCCTTCACACAGAAAAGCAATGTGAAAAAACATATGGCCACCCATCGTGTGTGGCCATCTGGCTCCCTCAGTGATACTTTACCCAAAGACCCAATTAGGAAACTTATGATGTCAACCTCAACAATAGATGTAAGTTATACAGTGCAGACTAATTAACTTAATTCATTCTAGTGCAGTTATAAAGTATGTTATGGATTTTATTATGGTGTTCAGGACATTCATGCATGAACTTGTTTGATAGAGAATTTGGACTTAATTATCATCTTTTACTCATTGTTTTGCTGTCATAGGAATGGTAAAAATGGGTGTTAGCTAGTCAGGGAGGGGCGGGGGGTCCCGTACTCCCCTTTTCATCAGAAAATTACAATACTTTTTCTTTAATGTAGTATTGTACTCAGGCATTTTTGTAAAGTAAAAGGTAATTACTATTGACCTCAGAATATCTCCTAATATCAAGTGCGCATGGCTTCAAAATGGCCTCAAAATGGCCTCAAAACGCCCATGATATTGGCCAGATTAAAAAAAAAACTATGGGGCTTACAGCGCCCCCCAAACCCCCCCAGCTGGGTGGCTTGCTTCGCTCACCATGTTCCCCCACCCACAACTTCTTGGATCCCCCCTTTTTTATATTCTTGGATCTGCCCCTGCTAATACTGTAGCTCTTTTAGGGTATCAGTTGAAAGGCAGGGGTCATGTTCTACCACTCACAGTACCCTGAAACAGCTAGCTACCACCACCATCTACTGTGCACCCATTTCTACCATTAGTATGACATTAAACAATAAACATGTAATAAATTATAAGTATGCATTAGAGAATTCTACAAGTTAAGGGAATGAGTGATTTATTGAGAAGCATATGAGTGTTCTCCTTAATATATGTCTGTGCTCACTGTGTAGCAGTTTTTGTAAGTGGTTTGAATTATTTTCTCACGGTAACACTACAAAAAACAAAACACGGTGTGCTAATCAAATATTTGTGATAAATGAGAACCATACACACACACGCACATTTACACACACATTCCTTGAACTTTTCTTGTAGCTGGAGATTTAAAAACCCAACTAATAAAGAAAAATATTTGTTAATCCAGATGTTAGACTACTAAAAATACTAACTAACAAGTAGGAAGTTAAAGAAAGTTATTTTTTTGTAGGTTCTATTATTGTAAAAAATACTGGTAATAAAAGGAACCATTAAATTATAACGATAAAATCTAACTGACATGACAATGTAGTGACAGACTAACGTGAAGTGGAAGTATGTTGCATATCCAATTTGCTGGTTGGCTGTATGGTGGTGGTAAGTACAGTCAACCCTCGCTTTACGCGGTACGCTGCCGAAACCGGAATGCTCACATTCCGCGGTGCGTGTACCCCTTTACGCGGAGAGCGGCTGGCGAACCGCACCATTTTTGGATCCAAACCTCCCGCCATCTCTCCCGCCCTCTCCCGCCATGTTGTGTAAGCGGCGCGAGCAGGGTGCGCACAAGGTCGCCCAGTCATCAAAACATTACCGAGTTCTTCACCCGCCACAAGTCAGTGATAGTGATAATTATAGTGAGGATATGGACTTTGAGGGGTTTGACAATGAGGCCCTGCAAGCCTCTGTGGTGGTTAGTGATACAATTGATACAAGTGATACAGGTGAGGGCCAATAATCTGCCCTCTGCCTCGGAACCAACCCCCCATCCCCGTGTGCCCAGCCATCTTTTCTACTAATGTAAGTGTTAAAAAACCTAATATTATTGATATTTCTCTTAATTATTAATTCTGTGTGCATACCATCATAAAATTAAGAAGTTATTTTTACTACAACGTAGGTATTGTGTCTGAAAAAGTGGAGTTTGGGGGTCAGCCCGGTCTCTATTTCAATTAATCCCATATGTCATGTCGTTCACTTTACACGTTTCTCACTTTCCGCGGTACCCTGTGGGTTGAATTAACCGCGTAAAGTGAGGGTTCACTGTACTACCAACCAGCATACAGGACACAACACGCACCTCAGTAATAGAATAAGTAGAATCAAATTGCTTTAGGGAATATATATACAGTATATTGCCTATGTGTGATACTAGAGAGTTGTATGATGTAACAGGAGTCAACCACATGTTTATCTTTGGGTTTTATTATCTATCAGAGCATTCCTCTCTGTCATAATGGGAAAGGCCTTGCAAGATTTTTTTTTCTCATAAAGCAAGCCATAAAATAAGACAAAATTTCCTTTCTTCAGTGATTTTACAACAAAGACTAATACGTATTTATATTATATTAACCACAGATGGTACCTCAAATTAACCTTTTAGAAGATGGTGTAATGAAAGAGGAGGTTCTAGTGGATGACTCCTATGTCTGCCAGTTCTGTGATCACTCCGTCAAGAGCTACGTCAACTTACGCACCCATATGAAAAATCATGTTGAGGAAAAGGTAAAAAAAAAAAAAAATAAATAAATCCTATAATATACTGTACTATCAAAAATTTTAATATTCAACAACATGTAAGCTACTCATTACAGATTACTGAAAAAATATTAAAATTATTCTGTAGTAGTCTGTTAAAGGCAATTTTGTATAAGGGCTTAAGCAAATTGGCACATTTATGAATGTCTAATTCAGTGAAACCTCTATATAAAGGACTACTCATATATGGAGAGGAAAGTTGGTTTTATCACGGGTCCAATAGATGTGAAACCTCCATCTAACGAACTATATAGAAATGAAAGTCCGTTTTATCAAGGATCCTTAGATATGAAATCTCCATTTAACAGAATATATGGAGAGAGACGTACATTATATGGAGGTTTCACTGTACAGTATTGCCTTTGTTCATGCACACATCATCCTCTTGTATCTCCTCCCACCCCCTTCAATAGGTAGATGATGACCAGTAAACTTGACATTCTCACAGGCACATATCTAGCACTTGTCAGAAATGTATTTATTTCTGTACAAGCCAAAACTAATGGCTAAATCCACTTTAAATCATGAGTGGCAACTATTCACTATTGTGATTTGTTTTGGTTCAACACCAGATGACTGTGATGAGCACTAACAGGAAACGGTACAGCATCCTTCAGCAGTTTGCTATTCAAAGTTTAGTGTGGTGACTGTGTAAACATATCCTTAATTTTATCCTAAGTTTTGCACTTTTCCAGGGAAGTGACAAGCATTTCGTACTCAAAAGTTACCATAACAAACCAACCTAGCACAGTATGAGCTGAGCCCTAGCCTCTTTATTGAGTTCCATCACAGAAAATGCCTACTCAAAAGTGTACATTGATCCAAACAATTCAAACATCCTTTGAGCATGAGCCTTTAATTTTGACAATGGACAATTAGTAACAGAAGCAAAAAACTGGGAAGCATCACTGACTTGAACTGCTCCAAAACCACTTACATAAGTTGATCGACACATTTGTACTTTTGGACAACCATTCACTATCAAGAACAGGGATATACTAGTGGACACAGTAAACTGTATCATCTCAGGAAGGGGCAATACTACTCATAGCAAATTTCATATGTAATGAATGCAAGTATGCCAAGTTGTCAGTTGACCCATGAATTTTGAATAAAAAAAATGCTGGTTGTCTGAGGTGTATGGAGAGGTAAAGGCTGGATAATTGGGATTGTACTGTTGTCAACTTTGCACCCTTACATGTTTTCAGAAACTGTTATGTTTTTGTTTACAGTATATATTTATTGTGAACAAAGAACTAGGGAGATTATACTTCCTGCCAGCTGGGCTCCATTAAAAGAACAAAAGATTTGTTATCAAAAGGAAGAAATGAAAATGACTGACTTGTGTTGATCTTAAGAAATGTGTGAATAGTGTAAGTTAGCACCTATGATATGAGAACCATTCTTTGGCACATTCATATGTGTATACAGACCTGATTACATTTCAAACATGTTCCAGGTGTACAAGTGCATTCAAAAGAACTGTGACCTGTCCTTTGATGACATAGACCCCTTTCTGGACCACATCAACACACACGACCATGACTTGCAGTACCGCTGCCATACCTGCTCCAAGGTGTTTTCTTCACTCAAGACTCTTGGCAATCACCAGAAGGACCACTCACTGTCTCGTCAGTCAAAAAAAACTGTAGGCCCGAGGTGAGTAACCAAATTTATAGCACAGAAAACTTGCAAGATAATTGTGATACTTTAGCCAAAAACCTCATGGGCAGATGCTGCCATTGCTCATAAGATGTTTAGTGCTTGACAGCAGGGGACAGTATTGTAATGGACACTATATTGCTGCAAGTAATGAACACATTGCTACCTTCCTACCCAATCAAATCCATATCAATTCACTGGTTGTCTCAGGAGCCAGTGGAACCTCAACCTATATTTCACTTTCTTGAATCTCCCTTTCATGTCCATGCTGTCAGCCCTACAGTTGAGACCTTTCAGTGATATTCCTCTGGACATTCATGGAATGATTGGGGCTTATTTTGTCTGTCTATCTGTCTTTCAAATTGAAGGAAATTAATTCATCAAGAATATGTTATAATTTTTTGTAACTCCCAAGAGGAAGGAAGATGGCGCAGCTTCCTAGCTACAGGCTCTGCCATAAAAAGAAATTTCAGTAGTAGTCCAACTTATGGCATATGCCCTCCACCATTCAGCTTCTCACAATCCAAAATTAGTACCAGTAAGTCAAAGAGGAAGGAGATGGCACTATAGGTTGTACCTCTCTAGTCCGGCAACCTCGGGACCTGACCGGTGCCGGACCATGGAAATTCACCCTTTTCCTGGATAGATAGTGACTTGTGCATACACTAGGAAGCACTAGCACCACTTTCTCTGCTTCATGGTCTCTTTGAAGACATATTGAAGGGTTAAATGTTGTACAGTAGGTTCTCAAATTTCGCGAGTTTTTAATTCAACATTTTTTATTTGAACACAAAAAAAAACACTGCACAATTTAAAATTTCGATGGTGAAAACTCGAATTTCGACAGGTTTGAGTGGCCCGCCAACGTTCAGTCATGCTTAATTGCGTAAACAGCGTCATTTCTCGATGTACAAAACATTCAATATTGTTTATTGCTTTATGTCTTTTTGATTGAATTAATATTTATGTGTGCAAAATGAACAATACAATTCATTAACAATATGTAGAATATTAAAACACACGAGGAGACGAGACAGCATTGTTTTCGTTGTTTACAAAACTAGTGACTGACTGGTTCTACATATAAAACTGAAGAAAATAAGACCCTGGTTGTAGCTGTAGTAAAATTAATATGGTTGTTTTAAGAAATGTTATTTAATGTTAATAAATGGAACAATGGAAATAGCTAACCATTAATGGTAAAAAAAAAGTGAGATCACGTATGTACGTGAGCACATGTGTAAACATATCGTCATTACTCTACATAAGAATATGAAAGCAACACTTATTTACTGTTCATACAGTATATATTTTAATTAATGTTTTTGAATTTAAAACAAAAATTCTACCCACCAGTGGTGGTAGAGTTGAAAACATAAAGACAGCCAATGTTGTTGTGTGTGTTTTTACTCGGATGACGAAGTTGCCAAGCCATCAGGTTCAACTCTAGCTAAAGCTGTAGAACATAAGAACTTTTCTGTGTTGTTTTTAGTTTTTAATTAACTTTATCTGTGTTATTTTCGTTGGCTTATTAGGATGTTGCTTTATTACAGGTAGTAATTCACCAAAAAAGTAGGGTAAATAAGGCCAAATTTAGACAAACATCGAAAGTACAGTACCAGACTCAAATTAATTTTCTCCATGGGCAAACTAAAATCGTTCCGGACCACAGAATGCCGGACTAGAGAGGTACAACCTGTACCAATATATAATAAATAAATAAAACTCAAAGATCGGTCACAACAGTTAATAAACAAGGATCATAGGGAGAGGAGAACAATATGATCAAGTACAGTACAGTATAGTATAGTACAGGTGTATTTGCATTTTTTTTGCACTGGTATCGTTTGTGTATGTTGTGTGTGTATGCATATTTGAATGTGTGCTTCAGTGCATACAGTATTACATTATGTTATCGACTTTCATCTTTTCAGTTATTTTCGATGTAACAAATGTAGGAACAAATATGCCAGTGCTGAGGCATTGGACCACCATCTACGCACCTCTTCACATCACTATCCTTGTAAACAGTGTGGAAAAATGTTCACAACTGAGAGATTACTACGCCGTCATTTGCACAGTCACGGAACAGGCAATATTTCCACTTGTGTCGTGAGTATTATATTTTATAGTTGTTATTAGCGATAGGTAGTTTAAGTTATCTCTATATCAGACAAGCAGTAGGAAGCATCACCAGGTGGGGCACAGACCTAGACACATGCCATTTTCAATCTCAGACCCACTGGCAGCCAATTACTTTCTGCACTCTACAAATAAGTGCTGCATTCTTAGAGCTTACAATCAAATCCATGTTTGAGAAACCCACATTGGGCAAGGTTTGACTGTCATTACCTCATGAGTAATTAGTTCTTTACTTCCTCCAGACTCCTCCTTCCATATCAGATGATCCTTTCTTCACTTATTCTTTTGTACCACTATTTCCAATGTCAGTGGACCAATGATACCCAATCCAGTATACCCACTTTTCAGCTCCAGTTGCGATACCTGCCATTCCATAACATACCATTTAGACACACTTGATCATCAGTCACCCTTTTCATTCCTCAACTATATATTCAGTATGATACTTCATATTAATCATTTCACAAAAATTGTCTGTTTGATGTTTCTCTGTCTTACAGCAATGCTCCAAGGAATTTAAGACAGAGTATGCCTTAAAGATGCATCAGCTCATACACACTGGGGAGAAACCACACGAGTGCAACCAGTGTGATGCTGCCTTTAATCGTAAAGATAAGTTAAAACGACACTTGCTGATCCATGAAGCAAAAAAATTCCAGTGTCCTTTCAAGTCTACTGCTGGTTGTCTCAGGGAATTCAGCAGACCTGGTAAGTTTTTGTCTGAAATCCAGTACCTTCAGGAGCTAATATTTATCACTTTTTGAAAATTCCCCATTTTCTGAAACCTAGACCAATTGCATATCCTAGCCTTGAATAGATCTTTGCATAGAGTGATTGTAAAATATGATTTGTTTTGTTTTTTTACACCTTATATGTTGTTTCTTATGTACAGTACCATATAATGTACTGTACATTATCAACTGAAGAAAGTCTGCCTGACCTGAACAGAGTAATATAACTTATATTGGTTTAATCAGTTAATTTGGGGACATTTCACTTGAGTAAACCCATATTTTATAATTGAACTAGTTAAATATCTTAATCACTTAATTGGCAGAATATTAATTTAGTGAACTTAATATTCAAATACTGTACTGTATGTAAGCTAAACCAGTATGCCTTTAGTAATGTTTTAAATAGCTAGCTTGATGGTAAGAATGTATAATCCCTGAGTTGTAGAACAGTAATCATCAGTGCTGGAAGAAAGGAACAAGATCACCTTGTACTTTAACTCATATCCTACTCTTGAACTTTCTCATGTTTTCATTCAAATTACAGTACAGTTCATTTAATATTCAACTGTCAGATAAATTACGGCTCCACATGATGACTCACGTGGGTGGTCGTGCACGCCGTGGGCGAGGACGTGGACGAGGCTCCAACACCACACGAATGGAACGACAGGTGAAGACAGAGATCCTTCCCCCTGAAGAAATAAAGTGCTCAGTCTGTCATTTGGTAAGTTTTATACTTCCTTCTGTACTTTATATCAAGGGTATTACTTTGTGTACCAGTAATGGAGATGTATTGCTCCAAAAGTCTGACAGCAAATATTGCCATATATGAACTCATTTCCATCGAGTTATAGCAATTATGACAAAACAGTTATCCCTAATTGGCAAAAAATATCAGTTGCACTTAAAGGTTGAATCATGGTTACAGTGAGTACATGTGCATTTGTGAATGAGCAGAGTGGGGAGAAAAGACAGAGGTTATGAGAAAAGTTGTGATGGGGAATTTAAAAGTAAAAGTAGGTGTTAGGGAAATGGAGGGATTGTTGAGAAATTTAGAGAGACTGAAATTTGATTGGTAGTGGGGAGTACAAAGTTGAGAAAGAAAAAATATATAAATATACATGGAGGTGAGATAATGATAAGATAGAGGATTGTTAGATTATGATAAGATAGAGGATTGTTAGATAATGATAAGATAGAGGAGTGTTAGATTATGATAAGATAGAGGAGTGTTAGATTATGATAAGATAGAGGAGTGTTAGATTATGATAAGATAGAGGAGTGTTAGATTATGATAAGATAGAGGATTGTTAGATTATGATAAGATAGAGGATTGTTAGATTATGATAAGATAGAGGATTGTTAGATTATGATAAGATAGAGGATTGTTAGATTATGATAAGATAGAGGATTGTTAGATTATGATAAGATAGAGGATTGTTAGATTATGATAAGATAGAGGATTGTTAGATTATGATAAGATAGAGGAGTGTTAGACTGTTTTGGTGGAAAGAAGAATGAAATGTAAGTTGATTAGTGTGGTACTGTGAGGGGCGATGCAGTGTCTGACAATTACTTGAGTAGAAGCAAGATTAATAGTGAGTAAAAGGTTCAGGTTGAAAGAATTCATTGATAAAATTTTCAGAGACATTATCAAGACCGGATGGGCATTCTCATCTGGGAGCAGTGGGGTTGAGGGTGGTAAAGAATGGACCCAGTTCAAGTGTGCAGTCTAACATAGTCTCAGTTGTGTGGCTACAGGGGAATAGAAATGAAAAACAAGAGGAAGGAATGGTGGGAAGAAAGGTTGGAAGTGCTCATTAACCTTTAATTGGCAGCCATCATCAGTGAAAGTTAGTTGTAGGGATGGCTGCCATCATTAGTGAACGTTTCATGTTCTTTGCATTCCATCTTTGTACATATAGGGGCAGAGTAAGCAAATCTTAGGCTGCTGGCTAAAGGTTTAGGAGAAGAGAAGGGCATATTAGTATCTGTACCAAGAAGGTAGGAGTACAGGGATATTAGAAGGAAAGTGAAAAGAATAGCAAAGAAATGTAAAAAGACAGTAGGAAGATGAGGGAAAGTTTGCCACAAGGTTTTAAAGAATGCAAGAAACTGTCTAGAAAAGAACTGAATAGAAAAAGTAAAAAAAAAAAAACATATAAATAAAAACAACATATATATATATATATATATATATATATATATATATATATATATATATATATATATATATATATATATATATATATATATATATATATATATATATATATATATATATATATATATATATATATATATATATATATATATATATATATATATATATATATATATATATATATATATATATATATATATATATATATACCTGTACTGTATATACTTTTTTCCTTTTCTCTCAGTCTTTTCCACCTGGAGAAGATGATCACAAATGCCTGGTAGAAGAGGATATTAATAGTGGGTTCATTGATAACGAGGGTAGAGACCCGAGTGCCTCGGTAACACACACAGGAAGGATCCGTCCTGTCCGTCAAGCAGTAGTACGAAGAGTAAGAGATCAAGCCAGCAGTAAAAGAGGGGGCAGGAAGAAGAGAGGGGGATCTGCGCATCAAAGTCATTCTTCACGTAGACAAAACCAACAACTGCAGGATGTGAAACACCAATACCAGCAGCAGGAAAAGCATATAATACAGACACAGGAAATTCAGCATCAGGTAGAAGAAAATATCTTGAGTGTGCCGACCGTTGAGAGCATCACCGAGGTAGACGGTGATGCCGATACCCAGAATGTAGACATCATTTACATCCCCCTTGCTTTGGTGCGGGCTATGTCTACTGAGGATGGCAGTCATGTTGATAGTGAAATGTTGGAGGGTGGTCCCACTATTACATTAGATGGCACCACATCATCACTTATAGTTGGAAATAGTACAATGGTACCCTTAGTTAATCCTGCCACAGTACATGAAGTGGATCATCTAGAACCCACAACTATTCTTAAGGAAACTTCAGATCTGCAGGTTATATATAATCCAGCCACTCCTCAGCAGGGAAACAATGGCACAACACAACTGGTAGAGACACAATTAACCAGTAACCACATCCACAGTGCACAGCTTGGCCATGATGCTGATCTAGATGAGTCTCACCTCACACACACACATCTCACACATATTAACATTTTACCAGATCAGACTTGATACGAAGCCTAATAAGTAGTACAGTAATCCTAATCTTTACACCATCATATAGCTGTCACAGGAATTTGTAACAAACATTATGTAATAAATATAGTGATCAGTCCAAAAATATTGCAATAATTTACTCTTTTAAGTAGTACCGTATTAATATTGTGTGGGATACGTATATATATAAATTTCAGAGAATAATATCTATGAAGACAATCAATTATTTATATGTCTACGGTTTGTGTAATATTTTCTACCTTTATATTTCTGTCCCTCCAAAACTTTTGGCTTGTGACAAGATTAGAGGCCAGTATTGTAATAAGTGTTGTATAAGAATACTTCTTGATATGTACAGTATACTGTAGTACAGTACTGTATGTGCAATATTTAGAAACGGAAAGACAGTCTATTTTTCTTTGACATATTTTTGACTCGGAATCATATATTTTGCTTTATTTAATAAGGTGATTGACTTGGAATGTATTTAGTATAACTTGAAATTTTGGATCATAATTCTTTATTTAATCAAGTCTGTATATTATTATGATAAATTACAACAAGATTATTTTCTTGTTTGGTCTATTTTATTGTACATTAATTTCAGATTTTGGTGCATAATTATTAATTAATTGATAATATAATTTGAATCTTCATCCGTGATGAAAAAAACATTACCCGTATTATATTGAGTTAAAAACACTAGTAACTGTTGAGAACATTATTGAAGAAGAATGAGTATGACCTCTAGCAGGTAATTAAAACATTTAACTCTTTTTCAGTTACTGATGTGTGTTAATTTTGTTGCCATGTTAGAACCTGTATGAGAGTATAATTACAGTACTGTGTATGGTGATAAATGTGATAACATCTCCTCCCTTGGAAGGAGACTACATTGAAGATAACTTTGTGTGGTGAGTCTTGGCTTTGCACAATGAAACTAACGGGCTTCTTTTGAGTATGGAGACTCTTCCCTGCTTTCACTTACATATATACAGGCAGTGCTCACTATCCAAAAGAATGTGTTCCACTGGTGTGGTGCATAATATGAAAGTTCATATAGTGAACAGAATTTTCCCATGGACAACATTATCATAATGTTATAAATGGAGGAATTATTCTTGGGGGCTGACTTTCAAGCACCTTATGTAACCTAAACTAACCAAACTTGAGTATTTTACAAGAGATACAGGTAATAACTCAATACAAAATACCTCCCCATAAACATCTTCAAACAACAGAAAAGTAAATTAGTACTGTACAGTATTATACACCAATCTAGTCATCATGGGAGATGATTTGGTACTCATTTGCAGTATTGTTTATCTCACTCTAGAAATTTAATGTAGGTGCCTGGCATAGAAGCCATTCATATTTCCTTTCTGCAAGAGGAGGTGGGGATGGATGCAGGTGTAGCTTCCAAGCCTACCTCCTCTCTAAACTACCGGTATGCAATATCCAGACCACAGACCAACTAACATAAGGACATTCCCACATGCTTGTGTCAGCACCCAAACATCTTCCAATTATATGAGAAAAAAGAATTACATCTGTATAATTTGGGAGTTTTTGTTTGTACTGTATAATAAAGCAGAGGATAAAAATTAACGACAACAGAAGTCACTCGATACAAAGGACAAGTCCCTGACTTAGTGCCCTAGATTGGCACAAGAATAGTACCTGCACAGTGAACCCTTTTCAGTGGAGTGATACAGTCCAAAGTAACTTTTGGCAACTTCTGAAATTTGCATGACATTAAAAGTGTGTATCAGTGAATATACCCTATGTACAGTACAGTAGTGAATACTAAAGTGTTCACAAATTTATGAATTTTGTACTACAGGGTAAATGCAAAACTATATATAGTGAGGCCTGCCTGTATAGTATTTACCATTATTCCAAAGACTATAAAGAATTTAGCAATAGTGTATCCCTGAACATGCATATTCCTCTTTGTCCATTAGTGGCCCTGTACTGTACTGCAGTGATTCCACACTGTACTTGACCAAATTTTGGTGAAGTTTAAATTCTTTTACACTACAATGAGACATTTCAATATTCAGTACAGTACTGTATAGTTATTTGTTTATTTTCTCATTGTCAGTCATGATATATATATATACATATATATATATATATATATATATATAAAATAAATAAATAAATAATCATATTTTTTCATGTACTATATTGTACTTAAGTTATTCATTGATTTATTTCCTCGTACTATAACATTAAAGCACAACTCAAAGTTGTTTAGCATCCATTTTAAACTGGGTGGCTCTCATTATTGCATATACTGTATTGAGGGGTTTGGTTAGTCATACTTTACCCTCATAATATGGGGCTGATCTACAATCACCCATTCATCCCTAGTCATATTAAGAGGGAAATTAAATGCAAATACTGTACTGTACAGTATTGCCCTCTAGCAAGAGGTCTAATAAAGCATGTGCCAATCCAGCCAATGCACTCTTCCCACCAGTTACAATACAGACCACATCTTAATTTCAAAGCTAATCCACTCTTTTGGATTAAATCCCCAGCTGACAAACACAGAGAGCAGGTGCCTCTCTCCTGCTTTGCTGACAAAAAGTGTCTAGCTGCATCTAGTAACACTGCAAGCAATGTTAATCATATAGTACTGAGTTGCACCAACCTAGCTTGTTATTCATGTGAGCATGCTACTGTACTATTGCTTGTCTAGGAAAGGTGTTACAAAAATGATCCCAAATAACCTCAATATTTATTCAGTTGACTTATATGTATGGTTATAAAATAATATAATATTGTGCAGTAATTTGCTGCAATAATTAGGAACAAACATGCTCTAAAACTGTGATTATAATGATTACAATTTAAGTACCCAGTAAAATCATCCTTTATTGAACTACAGTACATGTTGCACAGTTTAATTTACAAATTAAATTATTCCCCATTGTTTAATACAGTATTTATTTTATGTGCATAATTAGAATAACTTAACATGACAGCTAGAATTGCTAATGTAATATAGTTTTCTTACCCATAATACAAATTAAAATGTATTACTGACAGATTTATATGTGGAAGCAATTTAAGCCATATGGTGATGATGCCACTGCTTGGATTTTTTAGGTAAATAATGTAGTACGTATATAATTTTTAGTCTAGGACTCCCTCAATACTTCAGAAGGTTTGGTTCTGGAACCTTTTATGATGAATATATTCACAAAGACCTGAGTCTAGAAACAATGGGAAAAATGAGGTTTAGTTCATGAAGTTTCAAATCCTTCCCTCTTACACCAAACACCACAGAATATATATATATATATATACAGTGGTCCCTCGGTTAACGAGCACAATCCATTCCAGCAGGTTGCTCGTTAACCGAAACCATTGTTTCAATGGGTTTTGGGGTAATTGGTTCCAGCTCACCGAAAATTGCCTAAATTCAACAAAAAAGGTAGAAAAGTACACATACTTTGAGGTGTGTATGTAGAAGGCTCCTGGATGATGATGATGGGAATTAGAATGGGGGTGGAGGAGAAGGAAGAAGAGAAGGCATTGGGGTGGAAGAGAAGTCACCCCATGGCGCCATTTCACCCATAAAATTTTAGTTCTCTTGGTGTATTTCAAGATTATTTTCTTTAAATCAACACTGCACTGCATTATATATTGTCAATATGTAAAATATATTTCAAAATGACCAATAATTTGCTTGGAAACACAGAAAAAAGCATTTAGTTGAAGAGAGTCTCAAGCAAGATGTTACCTCCACTGAAAACAGAGAGAGACTAACGCCTGTCTGGTGTGTTAACAGGCTGGATGGCACGCCAGAAACTAGTTTCTTTACCTTCAATTATGTTCAATAATTGTTAAAATGACTAAAAAAGTTAATATTAAACTTTTAAAATTATTGAATAGTATAAACTTCTTGATATTTACTAAAATAGTAAGGCATTTAAGCCCTAAAACCGATTACTGTATTGGCGGACTAATACTACAGCTGGTGGACCGCCAAATGCAAGCGAAAACATGTTGAAGTCGGCTCGTAAAAACTCGTTAATCGAGGTTGCTTTCGTTAACGAAGTTAGAATCTTATGGAAGTAAATCGTTAACCGAGGACCACTGTGTGTGTGTGTATATATATATATATATATATATATATATATATATATATATATATATATATATATATATATATATATATATATATATATATATATATATATATATATATATATATATATATATATATATATATATATATATATATATATAGCTGTCACTATGGTATATGTATGCATTTATTCATGTACCTACTGTATAGTTTTTGTATCCTCATTCTTGTATTGAAAAACAAAAGGAATTTCATAAAAAAAAAAAAATATGATGAAAGCCTTAAACAGGCTTAATAAATTGTTGTCTGGGTAGTCAACATGTTTTAAGTAGAGAACTGTACCTGAATTTCCATGGCATCCATATGCTTACATTTTACGGACAGAAAGCATCTGCCAGTGAGGTAACACATGACCCATACATCAGATTTCCAAAAGGTGGCTGAACACCTTAACCTGTCCCCAAAAAGTCAGTGTATAATGCTGATGAAACTGCTGTTTATTACTGATGTTTGGTAATACAGATGCTATCTGGTGGTGAGGAAGCCTCAGCATCAGGACGTTAAATTAAACAACAGAATTAGCAACGTAAGTTGTCAAATGCTGCAGGAATGCACTGGTTTCAGCTTCTTATTAAGCACTACTAAGTCTTATACAGTATGTATATTGATATATATTCATAAAAGTGCATCCATGTGCATTACAAAGCAGATACAGTGTACTTGTGCTGTATTATGTCTTTGATATACTGTATAAGGAATTTTCCAGGAATTGGTGTAATAATCACTTTAAAGAAAAAGGAAAATTTTTCGGTACAGTGCTGTACAGTAATGCATGTATACTGTATTTAGTTAATATTTTATATGTTTGTACTGTACTATTTAGGTTTCCTGTGTTTCTAGTTGACCTTTACTTGATGTTATCTTTTAAAATTGATTATCTACAGGAGGTCTGTCTCCAAGAACTGCAGATAATCAAGAGTCTTATGTAAAAAATAATATACTGTACCTGTTTACTATATTAATGCTTGTACAGTAATCTATGTTATAATGGATGAAAAAATAATAATCAAAATTAAATTGAATTGGAGCCTAAAGATTTGCTATGAATTTAATTTTAAAGTTTTGATATATATACAGTACAGTCAACCCTCACTTTACGCGGTTAATTCAACCCACAGGGTACCGCGGAAAGTGAGAAACGCGTAAAGTGAACAACATAACATATGGGATTAATTGAAATAGAGACTGGGCCGACCCCCCAAACTCCACTTTTGACGACACACAACTATGTTGTAGTAAAAATATTATCTTAACTTTATGATGGTATGCACACACAATTAATAATTAAGAGAAATATCAATAATATTAGGTTTTTTAACACTTATATTAATAGAAAAGATGGTTGGGCACACGGGGATGGGCGGTTGGTTCCGAGGCAGAGGGCAGATTATTGGCCCTCACCTGTATCAATTGTATCACTATCCACCACAGAGGCTTGCAGGGCCTCTTTGTCAAACCCCTCAAAGTCCATATAAGTCCATATCCTCACTATAATTATCACTATCACTGACTTGGGCCGGCTGTGGTGGGTGGCGAGTGAAGAACTCGGTAATGTTTTGATGACTGGGCGACCTTGTGTGCACCATGCTCGCGCCGCTTACACAACATGGCGGATGGCGGGAGAGATGGCGGGAGGTTTGGATCCTAAAATGGCGCGGCTCGCCAACCGCTCTCCGCGTAAAGGGGTACACGCACCGCAGAATGTGAGCATTCCTGTTTCGACAGGGTACCGCGTAAACGTGGAAACGCGGAATGTGGGACCGCGTAAAGTGAGGGTTGACTGTACAGTATTTCATCGCACAACTCTCAACTAGGAATACTGTACAGTAGTTGACTCTACTCCCCAGTTTCTTCAGGGGGATTACAAATACTGTATGCCTCTTAGGTGCGTTAAAAGCTTCAGAGAGAGGTACTGTATTAATCACAGTTCGCTCATTAATATCATTGCACATATTTTCTGTGATACATAGATGATTCGTTGCCTGTTGACCAGGAGTTAGTAATCGGTTTTGCATTTCAATGATTACCGTATTGTACAGCATATAAGATGCACGGTTTTTGTTGGATAAATGGCTGAAACAAATCAGCCTGCATCCTGTATGTGAAGGTGCAGTCTCCTATAGGCTTATGAATCCCCCAGTTGCTGTCTCCAGTAAGCTAAACACTACCTAGCCTAACTCCAGAATTAAAAATATGTAGTGCATAAAACACATTATTACTTTTAATTAATTAATTTTAAACAAAATTCTTCACATTTGCATCTGTTAAGATTGCTGGTGAAATTGTTGCCAAGTTAGACTCATCACTGTAGCTACCACGCCGAGCTGTGAAGTGTAATTGTTAGTTTTCAACTTGTAATTTTGGTTAGATATACAGTACCGGTATGTAACTTTATTTTATTTCATTTTTTGTCAGTTGCATGCACACACAATCCTACATACATATTGTGCCAAAAATAAAAATGATTAAAATAAATACTTTTCATCAGGTCAAACACAAAGGGAAACATTTCTGTGTTCACAAGTTAGCAGGCCGAGTAACGGAGAAGGCAGTGCAGTGTGTGTGTGGGGGGTGATTGCAAAGTCGGCAGAGGCAGCATCCCAGCTGGGCTGCGTTGCTATGGCAAGTGTTGAGGCAATTGCTGTGTAGGCCGTTACTTTACATTTGTGATAATATTCCTTGTTTTTTTTCTGTATGTTATAGTAATAGTTTTGTACTTGTAACATAAAACTCATCACTATAGTCACATTCCCTAGCTCTCTCCCTACCACTCACTCCAGACAGAGCTGTGAGACTATGTTATGGTTATTTTTCAACTCATAATTTCATGTAAATACTGTACACGTAATTTTCTTCATGAGGCCAAAAACAGGCAAACGTGTTTTTCCTCAATACAGTATTCCCTGCTGAAATGGGGGGTGAGGGGGCATCTTATCTGCTGTAAAATCCGGTAGTACCCTATACTTTGTAATGGCAGTTCTACAGTTGAAGATGCTCTTTGCACTTAACAGTGTACTGTACTGTACTGTACAGCACAGTACATGTATTCCATAATGTACAGTACTTGAATGTATAAAGTAAATCAAATTCGCACAACATCATAGTGTTAGAATGCAGTACAGTAAATCCCTGTAAATTTTTATTCAATAGTGTAAATGGTAAACTGCCTCTATGCCAATGGCAAAACAGACATTACTAACTGATCAGTGTTTTTTCTGCATCTATGGCTCACCAACTCTCCAATACCTGTTGCCATTTTGTTCCAGATATTGCTTCCTCCGGGAAGAGGCAAAAATGAAAGAGACTTAAGAGTTTATACAGGTATAGTTAGATTTTTGTTCAAGCTATCACATGCAGGGATTGATTACTCTAAGGATATTCTTTGCGAACTTACTTTGACGAGGTGCATTTTTTGAGGAAAAACAATAAAACATTTATGTCTTAAAATTACAGCCCAAATAATGCATGAAATTATTTGCTACATCTGAGTTCATAAAAGAAAAAATCAAGGTTTGAATATAGAATTGTGAATACTGTACCCCTGTACTGGTACAGTGCAGTACAGTACTGTACTTGATTAAGGGTAATATCAAGAACTCAACAGACACAGGTTGGGGTATGACAAAATAAAATATTGCCTCTGATGTAAAGTCATCTGGATCAAAACCAGAAGTGGTATAAGGGTTAGAAAAGAACAAGTGAATTTAAACCTGAAGACAAGAGTCATTTACTGAAAGGTATGCAGGCCTGCCAGTTATCCATTTGTGAACTGATTAAAGAGAACTATTATATGTTTATTTCTTATCTTGTTGACTTCATTCTTCTATAATGTATAAATATAGCTGTAAGCAAACAATGTCCACCATGTACTGTGTTCTGTGAGTAACCATTAAGCTCACTGGTAAATGGGTTGCTGATGGTACAAAAATTTTTTAGTAAAGATTGATCTCAAACAATGTACAGTATTATTTTCCCATTTTGAATAGAACACTGTAAATTCTTATCATACAGCTTTATAGCATGCAGTACAGCACTGTCAAGTATGTATATTGGGTCAGTGTTGTTTTATGGTCTATACAGTGAAGGCTTAAGCACCTGAAACACTCCACTTTCTCCAGTTATCCCTATTGAAGGTAACCCAAATACTGTACAAGATTTCTTCCTTCTCTATTTACTGTACTTTCAACATTTATTTTTCTCACATTAACTAGTAATTGTCACCTAGGACAGTACTGTATACAAATTTTTAAAGCATGCACACCTTTTTTATCAAGTTTTCTTCTAAATCGTCCACTTGAGCGGTGTCATCTGCAAACAAAAGCTAATTTACCTCCCATTTACATCTGTACCATTATTCACTACCATAAATTTCTAAACATTTGCACAGAAATATTTCTTCTCTCATTGGCAAGACTTGTGGCCCTTTGTAGGTGGAGTACTACCGTATGTCAGTTGCCTCTATATTCAGCACACGTTACATTTAAATTGCTATCCTTTGATACATGGTGAGCTACGAAATGTTATGAATGGCACTCTCTCGTGGCAATGCTTCCAGTCGCCATTCCATAAAATCTGCCAGTCTTCGAAAAGGCATTCAAAGAGAAGTAAGTTTGGCTGAACCACATCACACAATCCCAAGCTGCAAAGAAGTATCATGGCAGAACTTGGGTAAAGAATTAGCTCGACAATAAACAGTCTCACAATGACGGGCCTCTCCCTCATTAGTGCAATGGATGAAAGCTTTATAATTCTTCACAGGTTCACATGCTGCCTCTATAACAAAGCCTCCGACCTGGAAAAAGTCAATCTCCTACTGGAAAAATTGTTCTGCCACAAGTCTCAAAGAGTGGAGTGCCCCACCAACAGCAGATGTTCTACTCCTCCATCTGAACAGACCCCTATATCAAGTCTTCATCTGGACCAAAGGTAACACTCCTCTATTGAAAATGTCATCTCGAGAAGATTACGGATGGAAGAAAGATTCAAACATCTCCTCGGCAGTGTAGTTGTAAAAACTAATGTAGCTCCTGCACCTACAGGAAGTCTGCACTCATCTGTACACTTGCTTCTGCAATAAATGATGACTAAAATCTCATGAACGCCTAGGCCCGAATTCAGAACTCTGGTTTGAAACCACATGAAGGTTTAAACCAAGGATCGAGCAAAGATTGAAGATTGTTGGTATTCAGAACGCTGTCTTGAGCCAACACAAAGATTCAAACCGGGTTTGAGATCGGATTTGTCGATCCCCGTGTTAATCCAGCCTGGAGGCAAGTTTAGCGGCCAATCCAACATTCAATATAGTAAGTCAACATGAATTTTGACACACAGCGTGCTTTTTGGCGATATTGTCAAACTGTAAATTTTGTAGAGAGAAGACTGATGCTCCTCTAAGAGTAAGCAAACCTAGCGGTCACGTGATTGACCTTATGACCCCGTGTGTATGACCAGGTGATAGGGTGGGTTGCACGTGCCTTAGAGTGTGGCTCTGCTTTATTATAAAGATCATTTTGACAACAGAATCAACCTTTTAGATCATCAGTAGTTTTAGGGCTGTTTTTAGCATCCGATCTTGATACCCTGATTGACCTTGACCTTGAAACCTTTACTTTTTAAAGCAAACATTCAGTCACTGGACCTCATCATTACTAACGAGGAGAGTATGGTGGTCAAGCTGGAACACCTAGTCCCTGTTGGGACCAGCCACCGCAACGTTGTCCTTCAGATATAACTGTTACTCGGTTCATGACAAAACCAGGCCAGGTTCAAATATTACAATGGAAATTACGACGAGATGAGGAGTAACCACTAGCCTGACTCACAAAGGTATAAGAACGCAGACTCTACGCTGAATATCATAGCTATTAAAGTTGGCAAATACTGGGCATGCAGCACCGGCTGCTGAATGTACCTGAACCTGCTCCAGTGTTGGTCAAGTCTGGTCTTGAAAGAGCTCACACTAGGTGCCGTCACAACACTATTTCGCAGATTGTTCCAAGAGTTCACAACTCTCACTCCGAAAAAGTTTTCCCTCACAGTTTTCTGGACTTGCGACTTCTTCAACCTTGAGCTATGACCCGTTATAGTACACCCTTCTTTCCCCACACAACCAAACTGTGGAATGCTCTGCCTTCTTCTGTGTTTCCATACTCACACAAGCTGTCTCACTTTAAAAAGCTGGTTTTCCGGCATCTTCGTGGTGTAGATTAATATGGCCTTTTTCTTTATATTTTTAATTTATTTTTACTCTTATCTTTTCGCCCCCTAGGCCCGTTGTGGGTCGATGACCTGCGCCCGGGTAAGCTATTCCCCGTAAAAGAAAAAAAATGAGTTTTGGTATTTTGTATTGTTTGGGAAGCAAAACGCTCTTTTGACAATAACCCATTAGGAGTGAAGTACTACATCAAATTAACAAATAGTGGGCTCTTTTGATCGTTTCCCAATTACTTTAATTGCTTATCGCATTTATATTTGTGGCTTAATAATTATTTTGCTTACATCCTTCATCATGAGTAAATGCAGGCGACCTGAAGCGTGAAAAACACGCCCGTGTGAACACGTGCCTGCTAGAACAACCCACACGCGTAATATTACCCTGGAAGGACAAAACCGGTCCTTCCCTTGGCATGTCTACCTCTAACAGGTGGTCATTCGGTAAATTAGGTGAATATACCTGACGGGTGAAGCCAAGATTGTACCTTGGGTGAAGCAACATGTATTAGTATCATACTGATAGCGTAAACAATACTGGTTATTATAGGTCTGGAAGTGATGATAAGAACTTTACCTAAATTGCGAAGCATGCAACAGTTACTCTTTATGAATCATACATTTTGTAGTTGCATACCTAACGGCTACTTGACACCTTCTATGTGGATCAGTTTGTTGAGGGTAGTAGGAACGACACCCACATCAAGCGTCTGGCAGCGTCGTCAGGATCTCCGGTTTGTGTTATAAACTGCGACGCTCAATGTGAGGGAGCGAGCAGTGAGGGGAAGCTGTGCATCAGTAGACGTTGAGTGTACAAGGTGGCGCGTATAAATATTTAGCCTCTGTTATTAATCACTACGTTACCAAGGTTAGTAGGATTGTTTAACAGCAATGTTTTCTACACTAAATCACTATGATTTTTTGGATCGTAAATTTCACGAATCAAGAGGTCATGATTTCATCTGCAATGTCAAGAGTGTTTTTCACACTAGATTAGGCTATACAATCGAGTCAGTAATTATCTTGGTTACATTATTGCCGTTGTATATACGGGTTTCATCTCGTAGTTATAAATCTTGTTATCTACACTTATAATTATTTTCTACAACACTCCAATTGTTGTGCATTTGTTATTGTCAACACTAACGTATACTTCAGAATAATGTCCAATCTACACCAGTGTGATCTACATTCTTTAGCGTAGAATTGTAGTTCAATCATGTTGTCTACACTAGTCTTATTGTCTGCTTCAGTCCTGTCTACATTCTACTGTATTTGTCTACACCACTCTTGTTTACTCAAAGGTTGCTGTCTACATCAGCCAAAGCCTGAACTAATCATGTTGCCTGTATCAGATTTGTCTACAACAATGTTATTGTCTCTATGTCATAGTGTCTACTTGTCTTGTTTATGCCAGTCTTGCTGTATACTGTACACCCATCTTATCTGAGCTATAGGGGTTTGGTGTAAATGGGACGACGTACCTAGTATGGGCCAATAGGACAGCTACAGTTTCCTCCATTCTTATGTTCTTATCTAACCCAATCTTGCTGTTTCCGTCTCGTTTACATCAGTACAGTATTGTTGTGCTCAAGTGTTGTCTACTAATCTTGTCTACGTCAGTGTTGTCTCTTCAGTCTCCAACTTTAATTGTGTTGCTTCCATTAATTTCGTCTACACCTGTATTTTTAATGTCAGTTTTATTGTCAACACTTGTGAAGCCTTAATCAAAAAAGTTCAAAATACTAAATATCATAGGTATGAGGCTTCAATCACCAACAACTAACATTTATGTGACGAAATAACCCAATCAGGTGTTAGTCATTAATCAGAACAGGTGTGAAGCAATGATCAACAGGGATTAAGATATAACCAACGCAGGTTTGAAGTAACAATAAGTCAGAACATGAAGCAACAACCGATATAAAGCAGAGGTCATAATGAACAGTCAGGGGCGGAACCAGGAATATCAAAAGAGGAGGAGGATCTTCGAGGTTGTGGGTGGGGGGAACATGGCGAGCACAGCGAACCCACCCAGCTGATATCAATAGTAATTACTTTTTACCCTACAAAAATTTCTGAGTACAAGACTAAATTTAAGAAAAAGTATTGGAATTCTCTGGATGAAAACGAAGGTCCGGGCCCCCTGGTGTGCCTCTCGAGACGGGCGGATGAACTGACACTAAACAGTCATTATATACTGTATCAGATTGCTAATTAAAACAGGCATGATTTCAGAGTATCTTCTGGAATGAAATGTCCGAATTTGTGTTTTTCACTTAGAGGGAACATGGAAGAAAGGAGAGGAAGGGTCTTGCTGGAGACATAATTTCGTGCCAGCTCGATGATACAAGAAATATTCTCCCGGACAGGTGTAATGTCACCCGCGTCACGTGGTTTTGTATTACCAGTCTTGCGTTTTACGTAAAAATAACACACTGCCGTTGTTAGAGGTCTTGCACATTTTTATCAACTTAGCGATTCCAACTAGTCAGCAGGACTTTAATAAATTCATCGGTGAACAAAGGTTATAATACACGTGGAACCTCAGCGATTCCAGAGATCAGAAATTCTTAACACATGTGAAGTCATACAGTACCACTTTGGTTTTGTCAGGCGAAGAACAAATGAATCGCAGACTACAGAATAACATACGTCACTTCTTACACTCCCCATAGGTAGTCTAGTTACAGGTAATTTACAGGAATTTATCATTTTAAGTGAGGGCGAATAGTACTGTACTTCTCCGTATTAATACAAGTGTTCCCCTGCTGAACCATCACTCAGCTGCTCACTTTAGATGATACTGTCCTGCTACCGCCCCTCCACTCCCTTCAAGTCATCACTCAACCTTTTGGTTAACGCGTCATTTACAGCCGTACTCGTCCTTGTCCCCAGCACCCACTCAACCATCGCTCGTTGCTACTGACGGTGAGCTATGGTGTGTACCTCATGGTTCCTACTGGTGATTTAATATATTCACACTTATTACAGTATATTAGTTTAAAAATAGCAGGTGGGGCAACACAGTAATCCTGATCGTGTCCTCGTAGGTGAAGGGTGTGGTGGATATACAGAATTGAGACCGACTATATCTAGTATTTCCAATTACGTTTTATTAGATTTGTTTGGAATAGTTGCGAAAAAGCCGGCGTTTGCGCGAAATTAATTACATGAGAATGTTAGGACGTCAATGAAGAAGGGTGGACAGGAGGCCGCGGGAAGTGGGCAGCTACCCAGGGGCCTCCACAATCTGGGGGCCTCCACATATCAGGGCTGGTCGACTTGAAACCACATGAATGACTCCAGTCATGTCTCACTTTTGTGTGTGTGTGTGTGTGTGTGTTGGGAATTTGTACACTATCAATAAATATACAGTTAATTAAAAATTTCTCAATGTTCTAATTTCCTCAATATAACTGCATATGGCTTCAAAGTTCTCCAAAGAAGTGTTCAAATTTCAAAAATTTCCCGGGGGGGTTACAGCGCCCCCCGGAACTCCCAGATGTTTAGGCTCGCTTCACTCGCCACCCCACCCTCTTGGGTAGTTATAATGAGGGGGGGCCTCCACAAAGAGGCTGCCCATGGGCCTCCACAGGTCTAAATCCGGCACTGCTCTAGAGGTTATTTAAAATTGTTCATAACGCTTCTTGCAAACATGCCAATATGAGGTGTTGACAAACTTTTGATAATTCGCCCCTTATCCTTCTATAGTAATATAAACTAGACAACTGGAAACGTCCCTAGTAAATGGTGTGTGTGTGTGTACGCGCACCAGTTTGAACGTTCGCAATAAATGGGCCACCAGGCAAATACATACTTCTAAATTTGTTTGATATCATGTAACAAAATTTCATTGCTTTTATTTTATCGCCCTAACTTTCATTACTAGGACCATCAAGTGAAGTTTTCTGAAATATTACAAAATACTTTATCAACAAGGCAATAGCTAGTGGCAACATTAGCATTCATTGGTAAAACAAAAAAAGTATGAAAAGTCATATGAACTGAATTTTCAAATATCTAGTGTGTCCAGGGTAATTGAATTAATGTTGCAATATTTACATTTTATGTCATATCAGTTGTCATGCATCATACCCTGGGTTGCGACACTCGCTGGCCAATATTAAAATATAACGAACTGATATGACGGGTTTTTAATTAAATCTTGATTTGGTAATACGTTTAACAATTTTAAAATTAAAAAAGTTGCTCAATTAATTTATAAATGACACTACCTATGTAGGTTATAAATCTTAAATACAAAGGATTATATTATTATTTTTTCTTACCCTATGGACCAGGACACTGTTTATAATACGGAAAATACTGTATCATGATAAGCAAATGGAAATCACGAGGGAACCAGTGCAATCTGTTCCAATTACATTCCAGTGGCCTCTTAAGCCGCCCCCTGAACACTGCCAGACAGACAGACAACTACACACCAGAATTCACAAATGCCTTTATTAAGTGGACAACTACAGTAGTTTAATAGACTGTGAGAGGTAAACATGCAGTGTGGGCGAGACATCAAGAGGAGCTGTGGTGGTGATAGTGGTTTCCAAAGCTGCCTCAGTGCCTACGTTCAATACTGCGGTGGCATGGCAGGTAGCTGGTCTCTCCACCCCGCGCCACCTGTCCTACACCACACACCCTCCAAACTACCTGTCCATCCATCTCCCCTCAATGAACCACCTGTCTCACCACACTATATCCAGTCCCGTCACTACTAATTATCCCGTCACACCCCCACAGTACTGTCACACGTCCACCAGGCATTATTCTGTAACGCTACCCACTGCCCTGCCACACCTTTGCCTTTCACCCCCTGCCCGCTTATACCCCCTGTCTTGCCACCACCACCCCTCTGCCTTACACCCTTTACACCCTGCACAATACTTTAGCCCCCGCCTTTGCCTACCACACCCACACCTTGGCTCACACCACCTGCCTGCCACACCACCACCTTACACCACTGTCCCACACACCACCCTGTTACACACCCTGCCTTACACCTGCCACACCTCTGCCTACACCACCTGTCCTGCCACACCTTTGCCCACACACCAGTCCTGCCACATTCTACCTTACACCTGTCCTACCTGTCTTGTACCACCTTGCATCATCTGTTGTACCCCACCACCATACTGATTAACTTCTCTTCTCACACACACACACACACACACACACACACACACACACACACACACACACACACACACACAACACAGGATAAGGTATAAAACAGAACACCGTTGTAAAGTGCACAGTGAATACGTTTTTATTTGTATTTGGTATACCAGCATACTGTACAGTATATTGAATATGCTTTACTGGCATGTTTTTACATCCCCGGGTAAACTGTGTGTGGGGGGTGCTAGGTGTGCGTGGGTGGTGCTGGTGCTGTGGTGTGTGTATGTGTGGGGTATGCTGAGTGTGTGTGTTTGTGTGGTGTGGGATTGTATGTGCTTTGTGTGTGGTGGTGTGTTTGTGTGGGGGTGTGCTGGATGTGTTTGTGTGCTGGTGCAGATGGGTGGTGCTGGAGTGTGTGTTTGTGTGGGGTGGTGCTGAGGTGTGTGTTTGTGTGGGGTGGTGCTGGGTGTGTGTTTGTGTGGGGTGGTGCTGGGTTTGTGTTTGTGTGGGGGTGGTGCTGGGTGTGTGTTGTGTATGTGTGGTGGTGCTGAGTGTGTGTTTGTGTGGGGTGGTGCTGGGTGTGTGTTTGTGTGTGTGTGGTGCTGAGTGTGTGTTTGTGTGGGGAGTGGTGCTGGGTGTGCTGGTGCTGGGTGTGTGTGTTTGTGTGGGGGTGGTGCTGGGTGTGGTTTGTGTGGTGCTGAGTGTGTTTTGTGTGTGTGTTGTGTGTGGTGCTGTGGTGTGTGTGTGGTGCTGGGTGTGGGGGTGGTGTGGGTTTGTGTTGTGGGGGTGCTGGTGTGTGTGTGTGTGTGTGTGTGTGGTGAGTGTGGGTTTGGTTTGGTGTGTGGTGGTGCTGGGCTTGTGTGGGGGTGGTGCTGGGTGGTTTGTGTGGTGGTGCTGGGTGTGTGTTGTGTGGGTGGTGCTGGGTGTGTGGTGCTGGGTTTGTGTGGTGGGGTGGTGCTGGTTTGTGTTTGTGTGTGTGTGCTGGGTGAGTGTTTGTGTGGGGGTGGTGCTGGGTGTGTGTTTGTATGTGTGTGTGTGGTGCTGAGTGTGTGTTTGTGTGGGGTGGTGCTGGGTGTGTTTGTGTGTGTGGTGTGTGGTGGTGCTGGGTGTGTGTGTGTGTGTGGTGTGGTGTGTGCTGGGTGTGTGTTTGTATGTGTGTGGTGGTGTGTGTGTTTGTGTGGGGGTGGTGCTGGGTTTGTGTTTGTATGTGTGGTAGTGCTGGGTGTGTGTTTGTGTAGGGTGGTGCTGGGTGTGTGTTTGTGTGTGGGTGGTGCTGGGTTTGTTTGTATGTGTGGTGGTGCTGTGTGTGTGTTTGTGTGTGTGTGGTGTGTGGTGTGTTGTGTGGGTGGTGCTGGTGGTTTGGTGTGGGTGTGTGGTGTGGGGTGGTGCTGGGTGTGTGTTTGTGTGGGGTGGTGTGGGTTTGTGTTTGTATGTGGTGTGGTGTGATGTGTGTGTGGTGTGGGGGTGGTGGGGTGGTGTTTGTGTGGGGGTGGTGCTGGGTGATGTTTGTGTGGGGGGTGGTGCTGGGTGAGTGTTTGTGTGGGGTGGTGCTGGGTTTAGGTTTGTATGTGTGGTGGTGCTGAGTGTGTGTTTGTGTGGGGTGGTGCTGGTTTGTGTTTGTATGTGTGGTGGTGCTGGGTGAGGTGTTTGTGTGGGGGTGGTGCTGGGTGAGTGTTTGTGTGGGGGTGGTGCTGGGTTTGTGTTTGTATGTGTGGTGGTGATGAGTGTGTGTTTGTGTGGGGGTGGTGCTGGGTGTGTGTTTGTGTGGGGTGGTGCTGGGTTTGTGTTTGTATGTGTGGTGGTGCTGAGTGTGTGTTTGTGTGGGGGGTGGTGCTGGGTGTAGGTACGTTGTGATGACTTGTGCTGGTTAGAAGGGGGTAACTAAGTTATTTAATGTTCAATATATGGTACCGATGGCTGGTGCTGCCTCTCACAACATTTGATACTCTGGAGGCGACCAACTGTGTTCCATGTTTGTGATACTGTTTTGTTATTGGATAAGTCTGCCCCGACTTTACGCTCTGGAGAGCCTAGCCTGGCACACCCCCTATCCCAGAGCCCCAGCCCCGTACCGACAAACTTTTACCCTAGAGACTGGCCGGCCAAGGCTTCGCTACCAGGCACAGAGTAAATAACGGCCAACCTTTAAGTGATTCGTTCATCCCAATATATTTCAATGCAACAGTATACATTTGTGTAGGGTGTTTCGTTTTCACTTGGACATGAATTGCCTCATCTAATACAAACACAACTATTAAGTACCCACGCTGACGTTTACCTACGAGAGAAGACAGCAAAAGATGTGCAGAATTCCAGAGCTCTGAACGTAATGTAACGCCACTAATCAACCTCCCTGATGAGAGTGACACTACGTCTTCCTCACAGATAACAATAAAATAACGAAGATTAAACCGTATTGAAACTAAACGCGGATCCCCTAAGGTAGACGAAAAATGGTGACACACTGTGATTATGTGCAGTAAAGATGAGATTATTTATGGTGAAGTTGAAAAGTTTAAGACCGCCTGCCCCCTTTCCTCATCCCAGTCTAAAATAACAACTTTAGTGTTTAATCCGTGAGTAACTGTATTCTTCCTACCTATTATCTATCGACAACTGTATCGTATTGAATTAATTTTGTTCCCATACATTGCGTCGTTCAGGAATTACCCCAAACTACCTCTTGTTCGTAGTTATGACGCTGCCAGAAGTTCAGCTTTTTAGTTTGATGGTCATTTTTGCGTTGATAACATTCTAGATTTTACATCAAGCAAATTCAGAAGACATTCATTCACTTACGAGAACTGGCAGACTATTGCGTGTGTGAAATTCTTAAAACTAACAAAAAAAATTATAGCATTATTTACGAAGGCTTAGAAAAAAATATATTTTTACCTGCCATCTGGTTTTCCTAGAATGGATTAAAACAAATCACTTTAAAATTAGTCTTATTAATTACTGATGAGCATTTTATTGGGGGGGGGGGGGCCTGTTTAAGTACATTCAAATGCCCTTAGACGCCCAGTATTTGCCAGCAGTGCGGCGTAACAGCCAAATTAACCCATCGTCTGACTAAATGAAAACAGAAAAAATAAAATGGAAAAACGGATAAAGTTAAGTGAAGATAAAACTATGGACAAGTTGGACAGCCAAGCCATTAACATTTCCTGCCCGGACACAAGTTAGAAACAACCGCTGCGACGATAAACAGTTCCAGAACATGTCACGGGCGGCAGTGGAGGAAGGTAATGATGAAGGATGATGTCCAAGGTGTATACTGACGTGAAAACAAGCCTCTGAGTGATAGTGAGGATGATTAAACACGAGGGTGGTGGTGATGAGTGATAATGAGTGGTGCTGATGATGACTGATAATGAATGGTAGTGATGATAACTGATGGTGAAGCTGCCAGCAAGTCATAATGATTTTCAATGACTGATAATGAGTAGCAGTGACTGACAAGAGTGGGTAATTTATGATTGTGTTAAAACTGAATGATAATGAGAGCGATGGTTATTAGGGATGATGATAATAGTAGTGGCAGGAAATATTTTCTTAAGCATGTTGTACTTGGGTGAGGTAGGCCAGGTACGCGCCATTGAAGGTTAAAATCATGCTTCAAGAGATAGTGTTAAGATTTCATATTATTTTATGTACAATGACATAAAAAATGATCCACGTAACATAGTAATGATTGCATTTGCATAAAAATGGGGGAGGATTGGGGGCAATCTTTATGAAGAAAAAAAAGCCTGAATGGTTATTAAGAATGACGAATGAAGTTGGGTGATGGTCAGGGATAATAGTGACGAATAAAAATAATTATGTAATGGTGAGACTAAATGATAATGATTAAAGTAACTGAGGTGAGTGAGAACGTCGGAAACCTAAATAATAAGGCATCAATGGTAAAACGGACTAGGGTGGTGATATGAATGTGGGCGAAACGGTACAAGAAACGAATACGCTAAATATAGAACACAAAACATACTAAAGGGTACAGGGTGTTAGGGGAGGGGATGAGGCAGGAAGGGAGAGAGGAGAAGAGTAGGCAGGAGAGGGGAGGGAGGGAGGTTCCTGGCTGGCGGGTCCGCGGCGAGACGCAGATGGTTAAAGGTGAAGGGACTGGGTGAGGCAGCCACTGGTCGAGCAACCCGGAGAGGGGAGTGGAAGTGAGGCAAGGGGTATAGTAGGGAAAGTGAAGGGCAGAGGTTAGGAGAGGATATGATAGATGAGGGAGAGGGAGGCAAGAGCGAATGGTTGAAGGTGAGGGAGCACCTGGACGGTGGTGGACCTGGGGAATGTGTGGAGACGGGGTGAGGGAGCCTCTGATGACTCGTGTCGCCAGTTTCACTCCACTCAGCATTACCTAAGTTATGTGGTCCCGCCTCTCACATTAGGCGCCCCATTACATCTTTCATATTCCAAGGTCTTCCAAATAATGACTAGAGAATGAATATAATTATGTGAAGGTATCTTATCCCGACAGGGAGAAAAATATTTTGGTGTGGTAGTAAGGGCAATCTATTTCTTTTTTTCCGGACTGATTGCCCGGTAGGTCACAGTATTCTTTGCCCCGCTTGATGGATACCACACTAGGGATGCTTTACGTGTCTGCCTTCCAGGAATGAGCCAGGAGCTCGATGGCGTAGTGAGATGACTACCAAGAAACACTCTAGGCAGGAAAAGTGGGACAATGACACTTCCCCTTCAATACTACCCACACACCTCTGGACCTTGGCGCTGAGGTTTAATCTTCCGGAATACTGTACAATACTGTTCATTCATCTGAACAACTGCCAAATTATCGTATTACAAGCATCTTCAGCCTTAAATATTTATGAGACGGTGAAAATATCCTTCATGCTAGCATCCGTTGTAATGATTTGTTTGTTTTTTTCTCAGGATTTTCACTGAACTGTGTGTAACGCATAGAACGCAAATCTGATGGTATCATGGGGAAGCAAGGAAAAGGCGAGCTTGAATTTACTTATGAAGCTGCAAGTAAATAGCGACCTCTCTGCGCCTTCGGTGAAATAAACTACAGTGTTTAACTGTGATTTAAAGAAGAAACACGCCACTGAGCGTCAGACATATTAATACAACTTAAAACCAGGGTTAAGTTTCTATGAAGTAAAGCCGACAGGCCGACTGCCTGTAGGAAACTTGACTCTTAAGTTTCTTTGCAGTAAAACAAATAACGTATACGGTAGTGAAACTCCCGAAGAAAACAAACCATTTTAAATCGCGAACTTAGGACGCATTTACCTAATAATTTAATGTCCTGAGGGTGACGCCTCGAGCAGGATGCTGGAGAGGGGTTACTCAAGGACGACCTCTCTCTTGAGGATCTTGTTTACTATGATCATCTTCGGTCTTGTGCGTGTCTTTATTTCATTTGGTTTTCTCAATAAGAAAATGAGAAAGACTGTGACAGTATACATTATCCAACATAGTTCCAGCGCGACATTTTTAGTTTCATTTTAGGAAAATAAACATGGACGGGACTTGCAGACTTGTACAACTGACGGCGAAGTTAAATAAACATAAAATTAGGATTTATATGAACAAATATCACACACTAAGCAATTGGCCCTTTAGAAACCGATCTACTAGTTGCCTGTTCCATTAATGACTAATCCACTCTGGAGGGGTTGGGAGACTGTTCCATTCATCCAACACCAAGAAGTAAGTTGTGTGTTCCACTGATCCAGTCCCAGGTGATTAATTGTCTTCTACAGATTCAATAAATAGTGGTTACTGTAGTTTTCCGTCCAGGAACAAGTGGCTAGTTGCCACTTCCACTAGCTAATCCACCTCTAGCATTAGTTCGAAGTAGAACACATTTTCGTAGACTCCACATGGATTGATGGTTAAATATCGCATTCAATCTCGATCCACTTCCAATTGTTCCAAATTTACACCAACGAACCACTAATGGCGTCTTAAATACGCTGGGTGGTGCTACCCTCTCACTAAGAAGTGTCGCAGAGTTTCTTGTGGTTGTGTGGTAACAAGAGGAAGCGGCTAATACTAAAGTAGTCGACACGACAGTACCTGTGTTGAGGCGAGCACAGCAGGATACTCACAATGAGGCTGGTGTCTCTTCCTCAAGGCCAACCCCATTCTCAGCCAGATGTTGGTCAAGGGCTGATGGTGTCATAGTGATGTGCTTTTGTTTTCATGGTGAAATACCTGATTAAAATGCTTTTGGGGTTGTTGGTGAACCGCATTTTATTTGGTTTTCAGGAGTTTCTTGGTGACAATCTCATGGTTTGGTGGTGATGTTATTTTAGATTAGTTTACATGCTTATTTAATTTCACTTTGTAACTTCTTCCATGTGCTAGTGTTGGTGAACTTCGGACTTAAATGCAGCTCACACTTGGTGCTGTCACAAAATTCTCTGGCAGGTTGTTCTAAAAGCTAACAAGTCTTATTCCAAAGAAGTTAGCTTCTCTTGTTTGAGGATGTGACTTCTTGTGGGTCACCCATCTGATAACTCCATATACACTATGTATATTTGACGGAATAATGTGCTTAAAGATGCTTATAAACTAATACTAAATAATCCCTTGCCTTCTACAGTAGCCATCTCCGAATAGGGAGGGAGAAACTTAGATAAATTCAACAGTACTAAAACACAGTATTCACCAATTACACTTTCCAAATTAGATGATTTTCCACCAATCACATTTCAGGATGCAATCATTCTGCCAAATTCTAAAATACATATGCAAGGCCTCACCATTTCCTGTAATATGTCATGGAAGCCACACATCCACAACATTGCTAAAGCTGCCTCCCAAAAGCTGGGAATGCTGTACAGATGCCATAGCTACATCACTCCTGAGCAGTTGCTTCAAGTTTATAAGAGATTCATTCGTCTTAACACGGAGTACTGCTCTTATGTCTGGGGTGGTTCTTCTGTCCAACTGTTAGAGTGGAATCAATGGCATTTCGACTTATTAACTTTCCTCCTTTAGTTGATAATCTCTCTTCCCTTTCTCTTCGCCGCAATGTTGCTTCACTCTCTCTCTTTTACAGGTACAGTACTTTAATGGGCAATGTTCGGTGGATTTGGCATCCTGCGTACCACCGGCAAGGTCGTGGGCTGGTCAACACTCGTCTTGCCCGCGGTGCCCACCATTTCTCTGTGGTTGTCGGTCACACTAGAATAACCCGTTATAGTACATCCTTCTTTCCTCACACAGCCAAACTGTGGAATGCTCTGCCTTCTTCTGTGTTTCCACACTCATACAATGTCTCGCTTCAAAAAGCTGGTTTTTCCGGCATCTTCTTTTTGTAGATTAATATAATCTTTTTCTCTTCTATTTTTAATTTCTTTTTACTTTTTTTCGCCCCCTAGGCCCCGTTGCGGGTCGATGACCTGTGCCCGGGTAGACTATTCCCTGTAAAAAAAATGCAAGTGGAGATGTTTTAATCTCTTGGTAAGTGAGATATCCGAGTGCCGGCACTCGCTTGGTGGCTCTCTTATCCGAGTGCCGGCACTCGTTTGGTGACTCTCCTTTAGATATTCTCAATTAATTGGTAGTCTTTGGTGTAACTCAGAGACACCAGTTGATTAGCAAGAATCGTCTTCTCACAATTACCTGAGAACTTCTTTTCATTATCAACATAAGCATTCAAATCTTTCTCAAATCTAGTTTCACTTAGAGAAATGTCATCACTAAGATATTATTGGTACAACCATGGTGCATCCTATTGCACTTCTTGACGTTGTTATTCCAATATTCATTCCTGTGTAATTACTCTTGAAGCCAATAGAGATCTTCCTTTAGTATTTCATATTCCATTATACTGTACATATGCTGTACTTTTAATTTGTCTGCATACACTTTCAAGGAAGAATGAATAGCATCTGGCATAGCATTTACGGAACACATGACGATTTTGTACCATTAATTGTCACATAAGTGTATTATCTCAAAAGTATTTTCTTGTTATGTATGGTTTCCAAAATTGATATTGCACATGCCAAGTTTAATTTTTTTTTTAACAACATAATATTTTTCAGATGTCGATTGGGTCCACGGTGCCGTTAATGATGGGTCGAGTAGTGTTGCTGATGATGGTGGCGGTGGTAATTACTGGAGGAATGTTGGTTGTGGATGCCAAGCCTGGACGAGGGCCACACTTTGACACCTCTATCAAGGAGTATGATAATGAGGTAAGACTTACAACTGGCTTAAAAGGTGGACAGGTACTGTATGGGTTTGCAGAAACTGAGGTAAAGTTGCTATCAACTTTATAAGTTTCAGTGAAATGCCAAATGGTTAAGTAACAGTTGCCTCAGGCTGCCAGTTACAGGAAAAAGAGGAAAATAAAGCAATAAACCAGAGATATCCATTAGTGGTGACCTCGAGTTACCCACTATAGAAGGATTGGGTAATATAGTAAAGAAACACCAAGATCAATTAACATTGGTATTGTAAAGGCCTGGGACTTAGGGATAGAAGTCCCTTACCGGACTAATCAGGATCTTAATAAAAGAAAGTCAAGGACCATGGTTTTATGAGGAATAACAAACAACCATTTGAGATTGACATCTCTTTACTATAAAAAATATAACACAAAACTCTGACACCACTCGACAAACATCAAATAACAATGACGGGAGTCAAACAATTAAAGCAATCAACAGTTAAAGGAAGTCCAACAATTAATGGAATCAAACAATGAACAGACATTTCCTACGGCAGCGGCCCAGGGAAAGGTTCTGGAACGCAGTGATCCACTCGAGCGACAGCGGCCGATGTATTGCTACCGCGGGAGAGACACCGGGGCACAGACGGAGGAGGTGAACTGACGGTCGTGGTATGGGGTCCAGGGAATGACAGTCGATAGGTGAAGGTCTGGGGACACAGCCCATGAGTCCAGAGCCTTTGATGAGATCTCAGCCAGAATTTGACGAACAGCGGGGAGATAGTGACTGTAATGACGGCTGGGGTGAATCTGAGCCAATGACACAGGTAGCAGCGACGTTCTCACCTCTGTCCAACCCCCAAGTGAGGGTCGCGCCAGCAAACGAGCGAGTGAGCAGCGGTAACGAGCAGGAAGATCGTTTCCGCCCTTACAGGTATATAAAAGAAATGGGAATAATGAATGAGGATAAATTAGTGACCTGGTAACTAGTGTGTCATCAGGTCACCGAAGTGCCATCAAGATACTAAGTCACGAATTTTTTAGTACAGGGATGCGTCATTTAGCGATCGGGATGAGTTCCTGAAAAAACAGATCCAAGAGTACAGTAATGGGAAATGATAACTTAAACAAGGGATAACAAGGAATAATATCTATGGAGATTGCACATAAGTGTGTAGCGGAGTTGCCTGGCCGACTCACCACCCAGTAGCACTCAGAGCTGGTGGGGGTGAGCTGCGAGATATTTTATTCTTTTTTTATTTTATTTTACTCTGTTACATGCACACACACATTCGTTCATACAGAATATCCAAAGGAATAAAAAATCATTGCCATAAGGTCAAAAACATAAAGGGAATACAGTACACAGTTCTTACCTCGTCCACCTGTTAGCCGACATGAGCAAAGAGGGGTGGAGGAGCACTCACTTTAGTATACAATATCACAATAGTACAGGGTAATGAACAGTCCATACAGTACAGTGTACTCAATAACATGCCAAACTCACGACAATAACAGAAATGCACAGCAATAGGAATGATGCACAGCGATCAATAATATACAGAGCAATATAGTATAATAAATCATAGATCCCAATATTCAAAGGCATGGTAATCACTAGTGTAAGAATGACCTGGGTTCGTAGGTGGCGTGCCAGTAGCATACCCTTACAATACATGATTTCTCTATAACAAACCTAGATATGTACCCCGTCTGGTTACCTAAAAATTACTTTGGTTTTTGTTCTAAAATCGTTTCAAAATTTCAGGTTGGCTCCCTTTCCAAATGGTTTAGTGTTGTCCTTGAAGATACTACATTGCCACGATCTCTGAGTGGGCCGGGAGATATTCAGTATCACACTCGGCATTTATTTTACACCACTTAATTTTGTTATTTACATCTTTTTTTATATACGTATTACACTCGTGATTATATATTACTGGATAGGTAGGTGAATAGATAAATGGAATTCAAACATAATTTTCCCTCCTGAGTTTTTCCCAGTGAGTTGAAGATCGCTAAACTGAACAATGCAGAACGTTAAATAACCAAGGGTGTTAGAAAATTTAAATCGCTAAACCGAATTATTGCTAAGTAACGATTGCTTAACGGCAGATACCTATACATGTATTACAATAATGCTCAGAGTGATACAGTACTGTAGTTGTATCGTGGAACATTAGCAGTAAGGGAACAGTGCATAAATCTTATTTTTCCATTAGCAAACTTTGTGAACTTGAAATAAATGATCGAAAGCAAATGAAGTTACAAACACCATTAACTTGACACTGCACACTGTAGACATAGGACACCTCACACTTGCCCCCCTCCCCCCTGTTGAATACCCCCACCACCTCTACCACATTTAGGGCTGAAAGTGTTTACCCAGAAGTTGTACAAAAATTAGAATTCATGGAAAACAGTTTCCAATTTCCTAGAAAGACAGGGAGCTGTGTAACTGTTATCAACTAAGCTTAGAAAATCGTGGATGTATTGTACAGTCCCCTTCACTAGTGCATTTACAGGGGCTTATCATATAAACATTCCACAAATCATTACATTGAGATATTAGTTTTAATATTATTTTTCTTTGATTCCATTATATGTTTACTATTTCGAGTTTCCTTCCGTCAAATATAAACAAACACGGCCCTGCCACACTGCACAAAACCTTCCGAGCCTCTGTAAACGCACTAGTGAAGGGGGCTGTACATGGATTTCTTGAAGGCATTTAACAAAGTCTCACATGTACAACTAGCCTCTACGATGGCATCATAGGCAAAATTTTTAAGTGGATTAACAACTGGCTTTAGAGCATTATAAGAGATGCCATGATGGAACATCTACTACGAAACAACCTTGTAAAGGATTACCAGCACGGTTTTATGCCGGGACGCTCCTGCTTAACACAATTACTCAAGGTACTGGATGTTTGGACCCGAATTCTGGAACGGGGTGGCAATATCGACAATACGTATATACCTAGATTTTGTCAAGGCTTTGACAGCATACCCCATGAAAGGCTAAAAATTAAACTGGAAGGGTATGGGATTCGATGAAATGTCCTTGCATGGTTTGGAGGCTTTCTCTATGATCACAAGCACTGTGTGGTGATTAATGACACGAAATTGTCATATGTACCTGCGATAAGCGGGGTACCACAGGGCAGTGTATTGGGCCCACTGTTGTTTGTTTGCTTCATAAATGACATGTCAGAAGCTGTACATTCCTCCATACAAATGTCTGCGGACTATGTCAAGTTACTTATGGAAATTAAGAACCAAGCAGACCGTGAAGAGCTACAGAAAGATCTCTGTGAACTTCAAGAATGGACAAAGAAATGGCTGCTAAGATTCAATGTCATGAAGTGTAAGAGGATGCACCTGGGACATACCAACGGTAAGGAGGCGTATCATATGTCCTAATAGGACGAATTAACTGTATTAATTGAAACAATGCGAAAAGGACTTAGGTGTGTATGTTGACAATGAACTGAAGCTCTCGGGCCATTGTTAGAAGAAGGTGGACCAAGCAACTAAATTATTAGGTCTTATAAGAAGGTCGTTCAGATATCTAGACGGCCCGTCCCTCGTAACGATCTTCAAGACTGAGGTGCTTACCCGCCTGGAGTACTGTCACCTCTTCTGGTCCCCAAGATATACTAGGGACTGTCAGTTGATTGAAAATGTCCAAAGGAGGGCCACCAGACTGGTGCCGGCACTTCGGCATCTCCGCTACCCAGAGAGATTAGAGCGCCTGCAATTGCCTTGCTTATACAACAGACAGGCAAAGGGGGACCTAAATGAGGTGCATAAACATCTCAAAGGGCACTACTCAGTCGAGTGTTCTTACTAGGAGCTGGCGGACGCTCGCCCCACAAGGGGTCACAGCTCAAGGTAAAAGAAGCCGCAAGTCCAGAAAGCTACGAGGGCTAACTTTTTTGAAGTGAGAGTTGTGAACTCTTGGAACAACCTGCCAGAGATTGCTGTGACGACGGCACCGAGTGTGAGCTGTTTCAAGACCAGTCTTGGCCAACACTGGAGCAGGTTTAGATACATCCAGGAGTCAGTGCATACCCAGCACTTGCTAACAGTGAGAAACAGAGACATGACCGATCGCCCAAGCAGCCGACGAGCCGCATAACTTTCATCTCCAACCCTCAGGTCCGATATGCCTACTCGCGTTTTTAATTTCGACATATCGTAGCGGTGAAAAACCTCTGGAATTCTTTTCAGCCCTTCTACACTCTGACTTTGCTTGGTTCCTGGATCTGGCATACATCCTCCTGTCCTGCTCATCATTTGTCCAAACCCACATCTCAAAATCCTGAGTTTTCTTCTTAACTTTGCCGACCACCGCATGGTTTATGTGTAGCATTCCTGGAGGCACTGGGTTTGGTTTGGGGTATATATTTATTGATAGAATAGTTAACTTTACTGGTTATGATATTTAAAGTATTACAGTATCTTCATTTTTATTCCTTAGTGAGTCAGGTCAATGTATACAGTACTCCTCATCTCCTCCCTCTTCTCGTCGTAATTTCCATTGTAATATTTGAACCTTGTCCTGGTTTCGTCATGAACCAAGTAACAGTTAAATCTGAAGGACAACTTTATTTTCACACTTGCTTATGTTAGACTTCAACTTCACAAGAGTTAAAATGATAAAAGTGTTGGCAGTCACAGTTCACATCAGTGTTAATATTGAACTTAGACAAATAAAGCTCTCTTATTACCTCAGACATTCCTCCCACAGAGAACATGCTGGACCGGTGAAGTATGCAAGACAGAGTTCCAGGCAGAATTTCGATGCAAGTGCCCCCGATGGTACTGGTGTCGTAGCCCTGGTCGCTACTACCATGCATATTGTACTATGTCTGCTCTCGGCTACATATGGATCCAGCCTGGAGGACTGTTGCCTGAGGATGCACTTCATCAATAATTTACCCAACAGAGGCAACTAACAAACACTTGCTATAGCTAATGTTTATAGAGTACAGTATTCATCTTTGCATGATTGGGAAATTTGAATTTGATTTGCACCTCCTATCTTAAACATAATACTGTACTGTATTAAAAGAACTACAGTACAGACATTGATTTAAAGGAAAAATCAGTACTAGTTGGGGACACTTACACCATTTGATCACAACAGTGTAGGGAATCAAATGGCACTACAGCTATAGTATGTATTGCTGTAATTTTCTGTTCTGTTACAGTTTCTTTGAATTAGGATTTATATTACAATACTGTATTATATAAATCTGCACAGGTTAACTCAATTCTTTTTTTACAGTCTTCAGTAACTTGTATCACTGGTAATCATAAACAGGTGCAGCAGACCTACCATTGCTTATATTATTAAGAGTGGCATCAGCAAAGAGATAACAAAGGACTTTTGAATTCAAATGTGGACCACTTTAGTACTGTAGGTTTTGCAGAAAGAAAGATGTGCAACAGCTGAATATGGTATTAAAGAGTTTACTACAGCAACCTTGTTACCCTCTGTTAAGAATGTTCCCTTCAACTCGGCAGTCTAGTTTTGTTCCCATAAATGCATCACCTCACTAGTAAATACAGTACTGTAGGAGAGCTTGTTGCTGTTGACAGTTACACACAGCATTCTCTAGACTGTATTTTGTTATACTGTACAGTATATCATTTGTAACCAGATGACATGAGGAAAGATTTTGTAACTACCCTGGCCTTTCAAGGCAGGGTCCTGCGTATTGCACCTTGGTTGTTCTCTCTCACGTCTGGTGACCATCGCTCCTGTCACTGAGAGTCATTCTAGTTTGGTGTCATAAATGCATCCCTTTATTTACTACAGTACGAAAAATGGTGCTGACTTCTCATCTTCACATAAGCCAGGTTTTCATGTTCATTATGCACAAGGCTTCTGATAACTTTTTTGCTCACAAAATGATGGGTAAAATAATTATCATAGCTTCTCTGAGTAGCCTTGTGTTACAGGCCTCAATGAGAGAGAGGGTGTGAGGTAAGCCTTTATTGCTCAAAGATATTTCACAATATCAGTAGAACTTGACAGTTGAGTTAAAAATTCCCTACTCTCAAGGTGATTTATATTTTGATATGAACTGCATAGTACAGCCATATCAGTGTATCAGTCAGTGGAAATTCTTCTGAAATTGTAAAAAGTCTTTTGTTGATAACCAAAACTCCAAATACCAAAATTTATGTGGATAACACTATAAACCGCTTGAGTCATATTATAAATTTATGTAAATGTTTTTGGCGACTATAATGGCCAATATTTCTGACAATCCATGAAAGCAGGGATGGTTTGTATTGTATATCACAACATATATCTTTTAGAATACTGTAGAGTTAATATAAGTAACATTAGAGCAAAGCTCATTTGAAACTTTATGTCTCCACTTGTTGCTCCTGTGATATACTGTATTCATAACTTGAACATGCATTAGCAACAAAGCTACTTCATACATTCCAAGACCAAACCTTTATCACACAACTTTCTGTAAATTACTAAATGATAACTTTTTAACGTCGTTAAGATGCAAGAGGTAGATGGCCACTTTTTAAACAATCCGGGTAATTAGTCCAAAGAGGAAACCCAAACAAATGGATTCATCAAGCCCAAATAGCAGCTTTGACGAATCCATTTGTTGGGTAACTTAAAAGTAACCCAATGTTCGGGACTCCTCGTCTTACTGGCCAGAATGTTTGAAAAAATGGACGAAAATCTTGTTAACAAATATGAATACAATATATAATTTCCCAAATTATATCTGTCAGTATAGGATTTGCCTTGTCATTAGTATTTCAGTCATTCATTCATTACATGGTATTAACTGAATGTTTTATTGATAATGGCCAGTCAACATAACAACCTTTGTAAAATATTTGATCACCTATTGGTTCAAGTACTGTACTGCGTATACAGGGGGTCCCCTACTTACAAGCAAACACCAATATGATCGGGGTTAAACTTGAAATTTACAGTATTATATTTACTTGATGACTTTTTACTTTCATTTACTATTTTTTGTCATTCTATTTCTTACTTTGTCTTAAATTAAGTGAATTTAGATGTATATAATGACTTAGGTTATGATATAGTGAGATTTTAAACATTGTTCTGTAAGTACGGTATGCACATAGCATGTGTTCCGACTTACGTACAAATCCGACTTAAGAACGTCCTCAGGAATTTACTTTTACTTTAGTTTTATCCTCTTCACCACTGATTGGCTCATTAACTGCTTGGGCGATCGGTCACGTCTCTGTTATGCACTATTGGCAAGTACTGGGCATGCACAGACTCCTGAATGTATCTGAACCTGCTCCAGTGTTGGTCAAGTCTGGTCTTGAAAAAGCTCACACTCGGTGCCGTCACAATAATCTCTGGCAGGTTGTTCCAAGAGTTCATAACTCTCACTCCGAAAAAGTTACCCCTCATAGTTTTCTGGGCTTGCGGCTTCTTCAACCTTGAGCTGTGACCCCTTGTGGGGCGAGCGTCCACCGGCTCCAGGCATGGGCACTCGACTGAGTAGTGCCCTTTGAGATGTTTATACACCTCAATTAGGTCCCCCCTTGTCCGTCTGTAGTATAAGCTAGGCAATTTCAGGCGCTTTAATCTCTCAGGGTAGCTGAGGTGCCTTAGCGCAAGCACCAGTCTGGGGGGTCCTCCTTTGGACATTTTCAATCAACTGACAGTCCCTAGCATATCTTGGGGACCACATGGGGTGACAGTACTCCAGGCGGGGAAGCACCTCACTCTTGAGATCATAGGGACGGACCGTCTAGATATCTGAATGACCTTCTTATAAGACCTAATAATTTAGTTGCCTGATTTACCTTCTTCTCTCAGTGGCCCAAAAACTTCAACTCATTGTCAACATACACACCCAGGTCCTTTTCATATTCACTCTCAATTAATGCAGTTTCTTCATGCCATTGAGACATACGCTAAGTCTCCTTACGTTGGTACGTCCCAGGTGCATCCTCATACACTTCATGACATTGAATCTTTTTCGGAATGAGGGTTGTAAACTCTTGGAACAATCTAGCAGAGTGTGTTGTGACGGCACCGAGTTCAGGTTCATTCAGGAGCCGGTGCATGCCCAGTATTTGCCAACAGTGTGTGACAGAGACGTGACCGATCGCCCAAGCGGGTAACGAGCCGATCAGTGGCGAAGAGGATAAAAACAAAAAACAAGAATCTTAGCAGCCAATTCTTCAACCATTCTTGAAGCTCACAGAGCTCCTGCAGCTCTTCACAGTCTACTAGATTCTTAATTTCCCGAAATAACTTGGCATCATCCGCAAACATTTGTATGGAGGTGGAACTTGTTCGTAACCTGGGGACCCCCTGTACAGTATACCGAATACAGACATAAGCACAACTACAAACACATCAGCCATGCTAAAATAAATGATATAGATACAAACAGCTGGTATGTTAGGAGGTAATCTTAGTAATTCAATAAAAGCATTAGTTACAAAATCATTCAAGTCACAAACCCTGCAATTCAAATGTCTGTATTTTTTTGTCATTAAAGTTTCAGAGGATTATTTTCTTAGGTCTTATTTTCTTACACTGCAGCTCCATGTTTCAGTTTTATATGTACTATTTCTTAGTATTATCAGCTTTTCATTGCTCTATTGTTTCTTTCAATGTTTCCCTATTTGTCTACTCTTTTTCTGTTTCTTCTCACCATCTTCTTTCCTTATTATACAGTACAGTATTTGCAAACAAGCTTTCATTCATTCTTTTCAAACATCCTTCATTTGCCCTGTATGGATGTGCTAAATGCTTACTTGATAGACAGATAAACATACAGAATTCATTTAGCATAGTACCTTCAGGTTGTTCGTGGGTCATCAGTACCAGAGGGGTGGTGGTGGTAGGTAGTGTACTGCATAACCAGAGTATACATTCCATCCATCACCTCGCTCTGATAGCTATATGGAACACACACACACACACACACACACACACACACATATACATACATATAGTATAATGTATATGCATATTACTGTGTTTTATTTGAATGTTGCGTATATTTGACAATGCACACTTTTGAAGCACAGAGTGGTTTGTGGAGCCTAGTGTTTCATTATATTTTAGTAGCAACATATCTACAGAATATATATTATTGATAGAACAATATCTTATTGTAGCTAGCTATGTTATATGTACAGTACTTACACACTGGAAGGATTATCATTTCATAGCAACGAATACTAGAACGGGGAAATTGTGGTGATATGATCCAAACATTGCTGCCATAACTTGTATACAGTATTGTACATGTATAGCATATTGAAGTCACTTAATAATGACCTTCTCAGTAATTTTCAAAATTTACTGATAAATTTGAGCCTTGTTTAGAGATACTGTACAGTACTATGTACAGTACTTTGAATGCATGTCATTTACAGTATATACTGTGACAAATAGTCAAATAATTGTTGTGTGCAATATTTTTGAAAGTGTGAGTGAATGAAGGTTTAAAGCCATTATTATGGCACAACACAATTTGTGAAATAGTAAAGGTGATTATTAATATTTGTATACAGTAATTGTTATTTTTGGTTACCGGTATAAGATACAACACAACATATATTTGGGTGACCTTCTTGCATAATACTGTACAGTACTATAAATGAATCTGCTTCACAAATTTCTCCAGTAAATTTAATAGTGACTGAAATATTCCGGACATTTACTTAGGTATAACTAATGTATTCATTTGTAATCATTATTCTCATATTTACAACTTATAACAATATACTGTACTGTATGATGCTAATTGGAATTCTTTCCAAATGACTTTTATAAGCCAATGAGTAAATTAACTCGCATAATGATGAAATTTTTTATTTATTTATTTAATTTTTTTTTGAGGGGGTAATTGTATAATACTTGTGCTGTATAACTGAGGGAAATTGGTTTATTACATAAAAATATTGTAGAAACTTTGTCTTACTAATAAATGTTAATGAATTCTGAGTATGTAAATTTAGGACCAAAGTATTTTCCAAGGTTTTCTGTTATGTTAGAGTACAGTATTTATCCTCGACCGTGAGGATCTTAATTTTTAGCAAATTACTATACAAGTAAAAAAAAGAGCATTGCAAACAGACAAATTTTCTTTATTAAATAGAATCATGTAAGGCTGATGGCTAACCTTAGTGTTGTTAATACAGTACAGTACTGATAATTTACTAGTGATGATTATATACATACTGTACTGCGGACACATTTTGATGCCATTGCTGGATCATTAATCCTTTACCTTTTAGTCATTATTACTGGTGGTACAGTATGTCATGGATTATAAAGGCTGACAATAATCTTAAAACTGATAATGCATTATAAGATACACCCTAGATTCCTATTCCACCTTCTGCTAGTACGGTACTGTATGGATAGTGTCATATTAATCTTAAAAATTGTCTGCTTTCCTGTGGCTACTGGTATTGACACATATTTTGACTTGGTGTAAGTATCTACAGTATTGTGACGCCAGTATTAACATGTACAGTTTTGGCACGGGTACACATTTTGAGTCAACACGTGAGTCATTCTTCAAGAGAATGATATTGGTACTGTATGTATCTCGGAATTTTGGTACATGGAATTTGAGTTAGCTGTTTGGGCATATTTCACGCTATAGCTAATGCTGCTGGTATATATCATGAGCTTTAAATACAGATATGAGTTGTGTCAGGTACATTGGATTGATGGAATAAAGTGGTACAGTTTTGGTATGTATTTTAGGTAACTGATAAAGACATATACAGTCAGTCCCACACTTATGACGGGGTTAGGGACCGACATCCAGGTCGTGAGTAAAATTGGTCGTAAGTCGAAAATGCGAAAATAATACATAAAAATCTAAAATGGGTGTCTCTTTTTCTTCTCAGCTTCACGAAACTCTCACTTTTACACTTGCCAGCCATTTTAAAGGGAATTACAAACGAAAATTTTGTCAGTACACAGCATAATCACTAACGTTGGGACTCGAAAATACGTAATTTGAAAAATTTTTGGTACGACTACGGTGGTCGTAAGTCGAGGAGTACCTGTACTATTTCTTAGGTTGATGGTATGGTAGTCTTTTGGGATAAACTTGATGTTGACATGTATCTAGAAATTTTTGTAGGGTGTTGGTGTCAGTTTGTTTGATAAGGTGTGTATAGTATAATAAATTGTTGGCAACTAATATATATGGTGATGTATGTTAAAATATTGATATTCACTTTTACTTTTATCCTCTTCACCACTGATCGGCTCGCTTGCCGCTTGGGCAATCAGTCACGTCTCTGATTACTTTTCCCTTTCTTTTATCCTCTTCACCAAAAGATCGGCTCGTTACGCACTGTTGGCAAGTACTAGGCATGCACCGGCTGCTGAAGGTACCTGAACCTGCTCCAGTGTTGGTCAAGTCTGGTCTTGAAAGAGCTCACACTCGGTGCTGTCACAACACTTTCTGGTAGATTGTTCCAAGAGTTTACAACTCTGACTCATGGGTTACATTTACTGGCACTGGTATATATTTTGGACTCTTTTTGATATACAGTTATGTAATCTGAATAGCAGGTATTGGTATGTCTTTAACTGCATATAGTCATAATGTATCATATACCTGTAGTAATGTAGTTATTGGCACACGTACGTATCCTTGACTTTAGGTACGCGAATGTAAGGTGATTTGTACCAGTATCTGGAGGTGAAGGCAGTGGTGTGTTATTTGGGCTCTGTATGTTATGTCGAGATGTAAGAATATTATGTCCCTGGAGTTGTGGTTAATGATTGGTGCAGTGTCTTAAGTTATGGGTAGGAGCTGTGGGTATTAGCATGTATATACAGTCAATGATAAAATCCAAGATTATACTCTTACTGTACAAGGCAGTTCCCCAATGAACCAAGTCCTAACCTTACTAGAGGTCTGCCAGGCTATAGCATATTGGAATCTTGGATGTGTACTGCCACTTAAATAAACCAAGACTAAACTATCAGCAGTACTTGGTGATATATATATATATATTCACGAGTGATTATTGTAAATTGTTTGTAGATATATGTATCATGAGCAGTAGACAGGCAGTGGTTTGTGCCATGAGGTGCAGATAGGCAGTGGTTTGTGTCTTGAGCTGTAGACAGTGGTTTGTGTCTTGAGCTGTAGGCAGTGGTTTGTGTCTTGAGCTGTAGGCAATGGTTTGTGTCTTGAGCTGTAGGCAGGCAGTGGTTTGTGTCTTGAGCTGCAGGCAGTGGTTTGTGTCTTAAGCTGTAGACAGTGGTTTGTGTCTTGAGCTGTAGGCAGGCAGTGGTTTGTGTCTTGAGCTGTAGGCAGTGGTTTGTGTATTGAGCAACAGGCATAGGCCAAAGTGGATTGTAGCCAGGCAGTGGTTTGTGTAGGCTAAGAGCCAGTGGTTTGTGTCTGAAGGCTGTAGACAGTGGTTTTTGGCTAATGATGAGCAGGCAGTGGTTTGTGTCTTGGCAGCTGGGCAGGCACTGGTTTGTGTCTTGAGCTGTAGGCAGTGGTTTGTGTCTTGGCAGGCTGTGGTTTGTGTCTTGAGCTGTAGGCAGGCAGTGGTTTGTGTCTTGAGCTGTAGAGCAGGCACTGGTTTGTGTCTTGAGCTGGAAGCAGTGGTTTGTGTCTTGAGCTGTAGAGGCAGTGGTTTGTGTCTTGAGCTGTAGGCAGGCAGTGGTTTGTGTCTTGAGCTGTAGGCAGTGGTTTTGTGTCTTGAGCAACAGGGCAGTGGTTTGTGTCTTCCAGGCTATGGGCAGAGTGGTATGTGTCTTGGAGAAAGCTGTGGCAGTGGGCTGAGCTGTGACAGGCGTGGTGGTTTGTGTATGAGCTGTAGGCAGTGGTTTTGTGTCTTGAGCTGTAGACAGTGGTTTATATCTTGAGCTGTAGGCAGTGGTTTGTGTCTTGAGCTGGAAAGCAGTAGGCGAGTGGGTTTTGTATCTTGAGCAGTAGGCAGGCCGTGGATTATGTGAGCTGTAGGCGGTGTTTTGCAGTGGTTTGTTTGTGTCTTGAGCTGTAGGCAGGCAGTGGTTTGTGTCTTGAGCTGTAGGCAGGCACTGGTTTTTGTGTCTTGAGCTGTTGAGCAGTGGTTTGTGTGTGCAGTGGTTTGTGTCTTGAGCTGGGCAGTGGTTTGTTTTGATCAGCAGGCAGTGGTTTGTGTCTTGAGCTGTAGACGATGCGGTTGGGCTGTATCAGTTGTGCTGCCCAGAGCTGTAGACAGAGGCAGGTGGTTTTGTGTCTTGAGCTGTAGACAGCAGTGGTTTGTGTCTTGAGCTGGTTTGCGTCTTGGAAGCAGTAGGCAGGCAGTGGTTTGTGTCTTAGGCAGTGGTTTGTGTCTGAGCTGTAGAAATAATGGTTGCGTAGCTGATATAGCAAGGCAGTGGTTTGTGTCTTGAGCCTTAGAGCAGGCAGTGGTTTGTGTCTTGAGCTGTAGGCAGTGGTTTGTGTCTTGGGCGGCAGGCAGTGGATTTTGTGTCTTGAGCAGCAGGCAGGCAGTGGTTTTGTGTCTTGAGCTGTAGGCAGTGGTTTGTGTTTGAGCTGTAGGCAGGCAGTGGTTTTAATGTCTTGAGCCTGTAGGTTTTGTGTCAGGCAGTGGTTTGTGTCTTGAGCTGTAGGCAGGCAGTGGTTTGTGTCTTGAGCTGTGACAGGCAGTGGTTTTAATCTTGTTTGTGTCTTGGGCTGTAGGCAGGCTTGCTGGTTTGTGTCAGGCAGGCGGCAGGCACTGGTTTGTGTTGTTGAGCTGTTTGTGACCTGCAGTGGTTTGTGTCTTGGGCTGTGGGCAGCGGGTTGGTTTGTGTCTTGTGCTTGAGCTGTAGGCAATGGTTTGTGTCTTGAGGAAGCGGTGGTTTGTGTCTTGAGCTGTAGGCAGGCAGTGGTTTGTGTGTGTGAGCTGAGCAGGGTTTGTGTCAGGCTGTAGGCAGGCAGTGGTTTAAATATGTGTGAGCAATGGTTTGTGTCTTGGCCTGTAGGCAGTGGTTTGTGTCTTGGAGCTGTAGGCAGTGGTTTGTGTGTCTTGAGCTGTAGGCGGGCAGTGGTTTGTGTCTTGAGCTGTAGGCAGTGGTTTGTGTTGAGCTTGAGCTGTGAAGCGGATGGTGCGTCTTGGGCTGCTGAGAGCAGTTAGTCGCCCAGGCTGTAGGGAGGTGGTTTGTGTTGAGAGCTGTAGGCAGGCAGTGGTTTGTGTCTTGAGCTGCAGGGCAGGCACCTGGTTTGTGTCTTGGCTGGCAGGCAGTGGTTTGTGTCTTAGGCTGTAGGCAGGCAGTGGTTTTGTGTCTTGAGCTGTAGGCAGGCAGTGGTTTGTCTGTGAGCAGCCTTGGAGCTGTAGGCAGGCGGTGGTTGTCTTAGAGCTGTAGGCTGAGCTGTGCGGCACTGGTTTGTCTTGAAGGCTAGCAGTGCAGTGGTTTGTGTCTTGGCAGTGGTTTAGCTGTAGGCAGTGGTTTGTGTCTTGAGCTGTAGGCAGGCAGTGGTTGTGTCTTGAGCTGCTTAGGCAGTGGTTTACTGCGTCTTGAGCTGTAGGCAGGTAGTGAGTGTTACATGTCTTGAGCTGTAGGCAGGCAGTGGTTTGTGTCTTGAAAGGCTTGAGCTGTAGTGGTTTGTCTTGGAGCTGTGGGCAGGCAGTGGTTTGTGTCTTGGGCTGTAGGCAGGCAGTGGTTTGTGTCTTGAGCTGTGGGCAGGCAGTGGTTTGTGTCTTGGCATGAGCTGTAGGCAGGCAGTGGGTTTGTGTCTTCCAGGCTGTGGGCAGTGGTTTGTGTCTTGAGCTGTAGGCAGTGGTTTGCGTCTTGAGCTGTAGGCGAGAGCAGTGGACTTTGTGTGTGAGCTGGGCGGGCAGTGGTTTGTGTCTTGAGCTGTAGGCAGTGGTTTGTGTCTTGAGCTGTGGCAATGGTGGTTGCGTCTTGGGCAGTAGGCGGGCAGTGGTTTGCAGTCTTGAGCTGTAGGCGGGCAGTGGTTGCGTCTTCCAGGCAGTGGTTTAGACTTGAGCTGTGGTTTGTGTCTTGATGGTTTGTGTGGGTGTGGTGTGTAGGCAGGCATGGTTTTGTGTCTTGAGCTGTAGGCAGGCTTATAGCATCATTTGTTTATTGAGCTGCATTCACAGTGGTTTGTGTGAGCACACGAACTGGTTTGCGTCTTGGGCTGTTATATTTGGTTTGTTTGATCTTGAGCTGTAGGCAGGGCAATGATTTGTTTATTGAGCTGTAGGGCAGTGGTTTGTGTCTTGAGCTGTAGGCAGTGGTTTGTGTCTTGAGCAGTAGGCAGGCAATGATTTGTTTATTGAGCTGTAGGCGCTTGAGCTGAAGCGTGGTTTGTGTCTGGCAGGCAATGATTTGTTTATTGAGCTGTAGTGGTTTATAATGTCTTGAGCTGTGGGTAGTGGTTTATGTCTTGGAGCTGTAGGCTGGTTTATGTCTTGAGCTGTAGGCAAGGCTGTAGGCAGTTGTTTTGTGTCTTGGCAGGCAGTAGGCAGGCAGTGGTCTGTGTGTCTTGAGCAGTAGACAAGCAGTGGTTTGTGTCTTGAGCTGTGGGTGTGGTGTCAATGTGTGTGGCTTATAAGCATCATTATACTGCATTCACACACACACAGACATACATTACACTGTTTAGTCTTAGCTGTCCACGCTCGCGCCTGCTGCCAGTGCGGCCGCGTCTATGGGTTACAAGGCTGCAAAGTCTCCAGCGCCAGCCCGCCCGCCCACTGCCTGCCCCGCTCTCAGTGCGGCCGTGGCCTTAGGTCTTGTCTCTCTAACCTAAAGGCTAATATTACACAGATACAGAGTACTGTATGTCGAGAGAAATGTCTGAGCTGCTGTGCTTAATTACCCAGTACATTGAAGAACCTGTACATACCCAAACTTGAGATCAGTCCATAACAGTAAACAGACTGCCCAGTTTGTAAGCTAACCAAAGGAAAATGGTAATTAGATTTATTACTATTCAAAATTCTCCACCTCCTCCCTTGTACTCTTGACTTTTTTTATCCCTTTTTAATAAGATAGTGTTCTGAGAGTACAGTACTGTACTTTCATTTCACAATTTTTAATGTTGTCTTGTCCAATACAATGGAAGGAATTTTGTTATAATCAGTGACTTTCATCCATGCGTGTTGCAGGAGTTTGGAAATTGTTTTATTTAATTTTCATGAAAGACTACTGTCCAGTATGTAGCTATACCTGCACTGCATATGTTGCTGCCTCTGTGCACTACATTGAATGAAAACGGACCATCAATGAACTACTGTACTGTACCGGTATGTCTGATTAAGTAAGAAATGGATGCATTCATTTCTACTACAGTAGGATTTAATTCAGTGGTGATTTGTTTTAGTTTTTCATCTGGGGTAAAAACTACACTACATACTGCACTATACATTCATTATTGAAGATTGCATAAACTTTAATGATACTGAGCAGTGTGCATACATGAAAAATATAATTAATTGAGAAATAAAAAGGTGACTAAAAGCAAGTATAAATCACCTTATTTGTGAAATTACTAATATATACTGTAGGCATCAACAATTACTTCTTTTTCGTGGGTGTAGTCCCCTCCCCCTCATATGTTACAGACAAGAAGTACAGTAATTACTGTACCTAAGCATTAGAAATACTGTACAGCACTGCAAGTTAGTCCTATTGTGTTGGGGTGTGGCAGCCCGTGGTGTAATGGTCAGCATGTTCACCTCACCAAGCAACACCCAGGTTAATCAATTTGCGGATCGTGTTCCGGGGTAATGGTTAGCCAGTGCAGTTGGCGAAGTTGTGTGGTCTCCTCGGACTATTCCTTGACACTGGGTCATGCAGCTCGTTAACTCAGGGTGTGGTTGTTGTTGTTGGTTGTTAGGTTAGCTACACCTTAAAACAAATTCACGCCTAGGTGGCCCTTAGGCGAGCCATCCTCGTTACGAGAGAACCATTCCATGTATTGTGTAGAAAACTGAAATGATTATATTTAAACTCATTTTTAAGTACCAGTACATCATAATATACAGTAGATCATCTTATTGCTGAAATTCCATTGTAGTCATCACATTTAATCGAGAGATTGTCACAACTAAGCTTTACTACAGTGAACCTTTTGTATCGTAGAAAAGATTTTCATTCATGTTTTCAAAATTAATTTTCATGAAGTCAAGCATCATGAGTTTTAAATCTGCCTTGAATATAAGATTAATTATCATTCGATATGATGTGATATAGATATATGCAACTTATTATACATTAATAATAGTAATACAGTTCTGAAATGTTGTTTTTATAACCACACTGTAGTAGTCTTTGCTACTTGGTTTTTAACATTGTGATGCACTCGAGGAGGTACACACGACAGTGTGTGACCTTAATCACGCTAGGCTACTCTTGTACTGTAGCTACATCGTGACTAAGATAAATGTAAATAATGTACAGTAGCTTTATCTCTAGATGTGGGATAAAAGGTGATCAAATACCCTACATTTAAATAAAAAATCTGAAGATTTAGACGAAGATGAGAGAGGGAATGCAGTTGTATATAGGCTAGAGTTGAGGAATACAGGAACTACAGGAGCCTGAAGCTGCTAGATCAGGTTATGAAAGCCATAGAAAGGAGGAAATGCAGTTTGGATTCATGCCAGTGCAAGGAACTACAGAGACAATATTTATGGCCAGCAACGACAAGAGAAATATCTAAAGCAGGAGAAAAATCTTTACATTTCGAGAAGCCATTTGACAGTGTACCACATGAGAAGTAGCATACAGTATAAAAGCTTCTGGAAGATAGGGGCATTATTTTATTTTCATCGAATGGTGTAAGCAGGGGGCGAGCACAGCAAGCCCAGTACAGCTGTAAGCCGCTCCCCCCCCCCCACCTCACCCGATTTTGTTTTTAATTTGACCAATTTCAGGGACTTTTTGAGGCCATCTGCAATGAATAGTAGGAAGATTTAATGGCCAACATTGGTACTTCAGCCCACTGGCATATTATTCAACCACTCAAACTTTTTTAATCTTGATGTTTTTATGGTCCGACTAATTACCCAAATGTCTATTTTTATATAGCTGGGCAATTTCTTCCTTTATTAGTATATGGTATTTAGGCCCTCCCCCCAAAAAATTATTGAAATTTCCGATTGATGGATATTGACACGTCACTAATCAGATGGCGTCGTATCCGTTTTCTTTCATCCGACTAGCAGAAGCAATTTCCGACAAACGGCAGCCCTGTTCGTGCTGGTCATTCTACTCAACCCTCTCAAACGGACAGGACCGCCTCTCAACAAACTCCTCCCCACACAGCAACTCCCTAGCACATGTAGAGTAAAGCTATTCCGAGTTTTTTTCACCTCCATCCTGAGTGCGAGATCTCCCTTTTGTACAGTAGCTAAAACGAATCCAGGAAAAATCACAGGAAAAAAAAAAAAAAAAAAAAAAGGCACGGAAAAAACCTAACCTACGTGCATCATATATAAATTGTGTTGTCAATATGTAAAAGTCATGTATTGTCAGTTAACTGTTTTAAAATATTTTTAGTTTTATTTCCTTAATTGTGACTTTTTTCCCGTGGCTTTTTTTTCCTAGCCAAAATTGTCATTTTTTTCCGTCCACCGCTAAAACTATCTGTGCAGGTGGGGGTCGATATGCTCCGAAATTTTACGTGTGATTAGTGACAGCCCTCATTACCAAAATTTATTGTCCACGGTCTCATATTGGTTCCCACAAAGAATGAACAAAGTGCATCACTTTGACAAGCACAAAGAGAACTTTGACTACTGCGCCACATATACTACGCTACAGTATCAAAAAAACTGATGATAACAGATGTGATCTGACTGAATTACCGCATATAAAATAAGGTGTCGTGGTGCAGGACAGTAATGAGTTACACCTTTTTGTTAATGTAAAATCAAAATTCGAAGTTTTTCAACATGGAAAATATATAACATCATCAACTATTATTGGATTTTAATAAGTAAGACAAGAACAAGACTAATTTCTTCTATGACACTTTTCTCGCATTTTACCCATAATCTCGGTTTATGGGTAAAATGGGCCAAAAGTGTCATAGATGAAAATCGTCTTGTTTTTGTCTTAAATCATTAAACAAAAATAAAACCCAATATCAAATTATATCCTCTTTCATAAATTGACCAGTATTTACCATAACGTTAGATTATGGCTGTAATAATACAAAAGGGAAAATATGGACACATAGCTCCTGTCATAAACACAAATATTAATGGTATAAAGCAAAAAAAAAAAAGGTAATACGAGATAAAAGTTACTATTGTTAACGAACTTCTACTAACACTTACCATGACTGCTGATGCTCGTCCGCTTGTTTCGTGGTGAGGAAGAGTTATTGGAGAAGCTTAGACAGTCATTTTGTAGACTGAAGTCCACTATAGCCCAAACCTTTTCTAAAATAACCTTCACCATGTCCTTGTCTATATTACTGAAGCACAAGCCGGACACAACCACAGCAATAGGTTGTTTAGTATCTATGTACTGTATGTGTTCGTCTCACCCTTTCCTTTTCTGTTTTATCACACCAAACAGTTCTCCACATACCTCCTGAGCTTCTGTGAATATCCAGACACCACTGACTAATTATCACTAATTGAGGAACTCATTATTTATGAATATTAAACACAAATTATACCGGAAACCACTGCAGCGTGAACGAGAAGAGTGGTGTCATTAAAACCCAGCGCCCGCAGTGGAGGAATACTGGACGTTCATTGGCTGGCGGCATCTCCAGGCTACGCTGATTGGCCACTGGTGTGAGGTTTTTGTTTTTTTCTAGCGAGATATCCACAGAAATCTAGCGACTTTCTGGATACTTTTGGACTGTCCATGAAAACTCATTTTTCCTAATTTCGAGCCATAATATATAGCAACGGGGTTACAGGGACAATAAATAATAAGAAAAGTTTAATACATTTGAACGGGTCGTGGTACAGAAGGAGGGACACGTCTATTTCTGATCACTTGATGTCAGCCCGTCCATGCATCTAACACCCTAAAATTGTGGTCAGAAGTGGCAAATTACAGAGATGCGACAGGTGAAAACCCTTACCATAATCTGGCTGAAATTGCACTCGCTGCCTTATCTCTTCCGCATTCAAACGCAGATGTAGAGCGCACATTTAGTAATATGAACTTTGTGAAATCAAAATTGCGCAACAAAATGAAACTATCGACATTAAAGGCAATTCTTACAATAAAGTATGGGTTAAAAAGACAGAACACCTGTTATGAACTTCCTAGTGATATTTTAAGAAAGATAGGGACTGTGGAGGCATACAGTTACAAGAGAACCTGAACCAAGCACTTCACATGCTTCCAGCTCTACAGTTGTTCACACTACCAAGAGGACTGGGATGCAATTACTATTGAATAATAGGTAAGTGTGCACATTAAACTTTAAACAAAATACAGATAATATTTTTATTTTTACATAATGCATTTTATTTATACTCCGTCCATTATAGTCGGCATTATGAAAATATAATTTGCATCAAATTACTGAAGGGGAGGAATAATAGCTAGCGACTTTCCATGGAAGATTTAGCGACATTTAGCTACTTTTAGGTACCAGCCTAGCGACATTTGAAAATCCGAGTTGGCAATCCTGGTCACGTCTCTGTCACGTACTGTTGGCAAGTACTGTGCATGTACTGGCTCTCTGTTACTCACTGTTGGCAAGTACTGTGCATGTACTGGCTCTCTGTTACTCACTGTTGGCAAGTACTGGGCATGTACTGGCTCTCTGTTACTCACTGTTGACAAGTACTGGGCATACACCGGCTCCTGACTGTACCTGAACCTGCTCCAGTGTTGTGAGGTAATTCTCTTATTTCTTTTGTAGACAATGTAAATTTCATGGTCATTTGTATGATAAAGCGTTATGGTGCGAGATCATTATGAAAAGGGATAATATACTAATTGGTGCTGTGTATAGGGCTCCTATTACAAGTCGTGAGAAAAATCTTTTATTGAATTACCTAACCAAGTTGTTTCCTTTCCTCGTGGATGCAGTGTTAAATCTCCTTGTTTTGCTCTACTAAGATACTATTCCTGTAGTAAATATGTCTTCTCTTGGATGTTTGAACAACCCAAACGTATTCTGCTACATGTGTGGGTATTATTGTTGTGCATAAGCAACGACAAGAAATAATCTCATCCGTGAAAATGCATATTTTATCTACTTCACAGTGATAATTGGTAATTTAGATAAACAATGGGCGCCACATAAAGTATGTCACACTTGTGTTGAAGGTTTAAGACTGTGGAAATACAGTATGGTAAGAACAAAATTATGCCATTCGAAGTTCCTATGGTATGGCGGGAGCCTAAAGATCAAGGTGAAGACTGTTTTTTGCTCTGTGAAGATAGTTGGATATAATGCAAAAAAATATACAAGGAATCCTTTATCCCAATATTCCATCCGCCATGAGACCAATGCCACATGGTGCTAAGGTTCCAGTCCGTGTCATCAGAACCTGACCGTGAATCACCATCAGGTAACGCAAGTGATGGTTATCAACCTGAAGATATTAGTGATGTACCGGAGGTTACCCAGAGTGAACTTATCGATCTGGTTAGGGATTTGAATTTACCAAAGGAGTCTGCTGAACTTTTAGGATCTAGGTTGAAATCAAAAGTTATTGAACATAGGGACCTATTTTTCATGGTATAGGCAACGTGAATAAGAACTAGTACTAGTACTTTTTCAGAGGAAGGCTCCTTGGTTTATTGTAGTAATGTGTCTGCTTTAATTAACTATTTTGGCATTACCTACACAGCTACTGAATGGAGGTTGTCCATTGATTTTTCAAAAACGAGTCTCAAAGGAGTTTTACTTCATAATGGAAATGTATTTTCATAAATCCCTGTGGCTCATTCTGTTCATCTTAAGGAAACTTATAAAAATTTGCAGATACTTCTAGAGAAAGTTCATTATAAAGATCATGGTTGGTTGGATTGTGGAGACTTAATGCCATGTTTTTTGTGCAAGTGGGACAGCAGAGCAAGACGTGAACATTGGGACAAAAAACACTGGCCACCTAGACAGGCTCTTGTGCCAGGTTCAAAAAATATTCTACATGAACCATTGATTGACCCTAAGAAAGTGCTGTTGCCTCCTCTGCATATTAAATTAGGGTTAATAAAACAATTTGTAAAAGCCATAGATAAGGAAAGTGATTGTTTCAAGTACATATGCAGGGAATTTCCATCAGTCACATTTGAAAAAAATCAAAGTGGCATTTTCGTGGGCCCTCAAATCCGAAAGTTTATGTTGGACCACCAATTTGAAGAATGATGAACCAGTGTGAGAAAGAAGCATGGAATAGTTTCAAGAATGTTGTGTTTAGTTTTTTAGACAATAGAAAAGATCTAAAGTATCAAAACATTGTTGAAGGTAACTGTAAATTGAATGACTTTAAAAACATGGGTTGCAATATGAGTGTAAAAGTGCATTTCTTATATTCCCACCTTGAGTATTTTCCTGAAAATTTTGGTAGTTTAAGTGAAGAGCAAGGTGAAAGATTTTACCAAGACATTAAGGTGGAATGTGAACATGATGGCAGAATATTGCTGGATGCTGAAGAGATTTTGTCAGTGAAAAGATTGCCATAAAATCGAGAAAAAAAAAGTTCACCCATCCTAGAAGCCTAATATTATGTTCATACATGCCCAGTACTTGCCAATAGTGCATAACAGAGACGTGACCGATCACCCAAGCAGCTAACGAGCCGATCAGTGGTGAAGAGGATAAAGTAGATATACAGTACAGTACTGTATATCATTTCTTTCTGTATTTGCAGACAAATATAATCACAATAATCTTTAGGTTTAGTTAACTTTGAAGCCAACTGAATTGTCTTATTTGTATTATCTTGTCATATTTGTATGTTGTATATGTATATGTATAAGTTATATTATCTTGTCTTATTGGTAATGAAATGTGACGTGCAAGAGAAAAATAAAGTTTATTTTTGAAATCCTTGATAAAAAACTTATCAGAGTCACGTTTCAGCTTTAAAACATTCTACTTTTCTTAAAATGCAGACTGGTGGAAAATCAATCATACACTTGGCCCATACATCATACAGTAAATAGCACACCTACACCTTCCTTCCAGCCTGGTATATATGGGGTTCAAAATGCTCAGAATAGGGAGATCTAAATGTTTATAACTTTCGGGCGCACTATTTCCGAAAGTAAAATATATACAGGCATCCCCGTGTTACGGAAGGGTTGTGTCCCTATAAAATTGACCGTATCGCAAAATTCCGTAACACGAAACCTATTTTCCCATTGACTTCCATTATAAAACTGGAGATGTGTTCCTAAGGAATTTTTTTCGTCCCCAAAAAAGTAATTCAAGCACTTTTATGAATGAAAATAAACATTTATAAACACATACAATACAGTACTGTACATTAAATAATTTATGATATACCTTCTTAAAACATCAAGTTTAATATCCAATGTAATGCCTTTGCGACTTATTTTTGCATTACTGCGGTCACTTCCACTTGATGGCCTCTTTCCAGTCATCTTGAATAAGGGTAATGCTCTGTACTGTACTGTACTTACTGAATGTTTGTAAAAGTTAAATCCAACTGCTGGGACGAGAAACATGCGTGCACACTGGATGTAACAAATGGACTGACTCCGCATGGCGATGCACACTTGGCGGTAGCAAACAGCAAGAAATCCACACCAAACAAATTATAATTTTTAACAAAAATTTTTAATTTTAGTGATTTTTTTTTTAATTGTTAAAATTTACCCCAATTTCCGTAAGGGCGGATTTATGGGCAGTATCACAAAATTATTGGTCATAATTTACAAATTCTGTAAGAGCGAAATTCCGCAACCCGGGGTTCCGTAACGCGGGGGATCCCTGTATATATACCTAAGGGTAACACTCACAACATCCTGACCTTGAGGTAACACTCACTAAACTGTATTAATATACAGTACGTACTGTAATATCATCCACATAACATCCTGACCTTAGGGTAACACTCACTAAACTGTATTAAAATAATATTATTTTAGCAATACCAAATGTATAAGCACGTACGTGTCATAGGAATGCATGTCCATCATCTAAGCAGAACTGACTTCAACTGAGGCTGACTGCAGAGCAAAGCCAACTGACTGCTGTCCGCCGCTGTCTGAATGAGTCATACGTCTGGCACTTCATTTTCACCTAACGCTTCACTTTTAACTGCTACATCGGCAAGGCCTGTGGGCTCGTAACACACGTCTTGCCCGCAGTGCCCACCATTTCTGTGTGGATGTTGCTCACAGTAGAATAACCATTTATAGTACATGCTTCTTTCCTCACAATGTAAAAAACTGTGGAATGCTCTGCCTTCTTTTGTGTTTCCATACTCATACAATGTCTCACTTTAAAAAGCTGGTTTAACGGCATCTTTGTGGTGTAGATTAATTTAGTCTTTTTTCTCTTCCATTTTTAATTTCTTTTTACTTTTATTTTTTGGCCCCCCAGGCCCTAGTGTGGGTCGATGACCTGTGCCCAGGTGGGTTGTTCCCCATAAAAAAAAGTTAAAGTACTAACAAGAACTCAAGTAAATTTATTTAGTTACTTTACAACTCTGATTATAATATAGTGCAAATAAATACAGCATTCATTATTACTGTAATATATATTTTTATATAATAATGAAGTCTTGTATATATTCCTTAAGTAGAGTACTGTACAATATTAGTAAAACCAGCACATTGTTTTCTGTACAGTATTATCCTATACTGTACAGTACTATTAACCTAACCTGTTGAATTAATTTTAATTAAAAGTTTATGTACAGTATTTTTTTACCGGATTATCCCACCCAGGCACAGGTCACCAACCCACATCAAGGCCTGTGGGGTGAAAAAAAAATTGAACCAAAAATAAATGCAAAAAAAAAAAAAATTAAAAGATCTAAGTAAGAAACGATATACCTGTACTGTATACTTGCATATATTGTGTTGTCAAAGTAAGTGAAACAATTGAGACCCTGCAATTGTATGTAAATGAGGCAGAAAGTCAGATCAGCAACCTGGGACTTGTTCACAATTTTTGTGATGCCAAATGGCAGCAGGGTCTACCATTAGACAACACATTATGCTTCCAATATCTTCCCAGGTGGTAGTACCTCCCTGTTTGGTAGCTGCCTACTACCTACTACCTATGCACACTTGATGGTCAAACCGTGCTCTCTCTAGACTACCCTGTCTGGGTCTGACCCTGGCTGCTTCACCTGCTTAACAACCAAACCAGCAGACAATCATTAGAAATTATTTCAAATTTTACCATTGAGTTTTGAAGATTTGGAGATATAAAGGCATTTAACATTTTTATGCAAAAAAAAAAAAAAAACTATTGATAAAAACTAATGTAACAGCACCTCTGTTTTATATAAATATTCACCCAAATGAATAGCACCAACTTATTCATCAAGTTATTCAACAATGACTAGACTGTTGACGATTATTCACGGCCGAGCTTGTAACTATCTCAGAGGTCGAGCGCACATTAGCTCAGTAATCAAAACAGCTGGCTCGCTCCCACACCTCTCGCTGAGACAGAGAGTGGCAAGTGCCAGTAGAACCTTACCACTTGATCAGGGGTGAACATGTAACTCAAGTGTTCTCTCAAAGTGTATTCATAATACTTCTCTAGAGAGAATTCATAATTTATTCTCAGAGTATATATATATATATATATATATAGTTAACCCTCACTTTCTTGTGATTTACTGACCGGAGGTCAGCGTAAAAAAGTGAAGCATAAAGTGAATAACATAACATATGGGATTAATTGAAATGGAGTCGGGCGATCCAACTCCACTTTTTGGCGACACACAACTATGTTGTAAAAATATTATCTTAACTTTATGATGGTATGCACACACAATTAATAATTAAGAGAAATATCAATAATATTAGGTTTTAACACTTACATTAGTAGAAAAATGGCTGGGCACGAGGATGGGCGGTTGGTTCGAGGCAGAGGGCAGATTATTGGCCCTCACCTGTGTCACTTGTATCAATTGTATCACTATACAGAGGCTTGCAGGGCCTCTTTGTCAAACTCCCCAAAGTCCATATAAGTCCATATCCTCACCATAATTATCACTATCACTGACTTGGGCGGCTGTGTGGGTGGCGGGTGAAGAACTGGTAATGTTTGATGACTGGGCGACCTTGTCACTCATCATTACGCGCCTTCCACAACATGGCGGATGGCGGGAGGTTTGGATCAAAAATGGCGGCGCTCGCCAGCCGCTCTCGCGTAAAGGGTACACGCACCCAACATCCTGGGTTCGGCAGGGCACCGTGGCAGGAATGTGGGACAGATAAAGTGAGGTTAACTGTGTATATATATATATATATATATATATATATATATATATATATATATATATATATATATATATATATATATATATATATATATATATATATATATATTCTTGTGGGAGTTGATTTTATATATATATATATATATATATATATATATATATATATATATATATATATATATAGATATATATCTGTGTATATAGCTGCTTCGACAATAAAAGAAAAACAGCAAGACGTGTTTACATCAAGCCCAGCCACTTAAAGATTTCCAGAACTTATTTAAAACAAATAATGTGATACTAAAACAGCTATCACACTAATACTAAGAAGAAAAGATAACAGGTAAATGAGACACCAAAAAATTTGATGTGTGTATATTGTCACACAAGTGAGATGGTGGGACAGAAATGGGTAGAGCAACAAGTTTCTAATGTCAAACACTGCTATTATTAAAATACAGAAAATAGGCTTGATTCACAATGTAACTTTTAGCAACTTCTGCTTTTGTGCTTCTTTTATAATCCTTTTGTGCAAAAATATTTTATATTTTATAATAGAAGCATCTATAAAATTGTTAAGTGTCAGAGAATCAAGATGTGAGTAAATAATTGCATTGTATGAACACCGAGACTGTTCTTGTAACCAACAGCTGCACTCCCAACCATACATAATCCTCACAACACCTTGACATTGCACTTTGGCCAAAAATAATACAAACATATAATTCTATTATTGTACTTGCACCGTAGTGACACAAGATACTTTCTGCTTTAAGACACAAAAATGCTTTAGACTTATACAATTGAATGTAATATGTGAAAAATACTCAGAAATGTTCCTTGACACAATATAAATTTATGACATTCAGTAGTAAATCATACAACTCTAAAGCACTAAAATTCAAGCAGAACAGCAGCTTTAAAACAGTCACACTGAAAACACCTTTCTAAATAACAATAAAAGCAATAAAAGTGTTTCCCAAATGTGATGGACATGGTTGGTCCACTTGTCTATACATCATTAACCTTAAAATAATCATAGCCTTATTCTCAATTCTTAAAATATCAGAATAAATGCTTCAATCTTATAAATATTATCTTTGTACATTTATACATGACTAACAAGGCAGCATTAGAATGAAGGCATTCTATACCCTATCCTGACCTATCTAACATCATACAGTATGAAGCAAATGAAAGTGAAAAGATTTTCTACATTTCAAAATGTAGAGGATAATTTGAAGTGGCAATCCAAATCATTGAAAACAATAAAACTAATTGTGATTAAAATACATATCTTAAGATATCATCTTTGCTAGAAGTTTCATACTATCTATCGGAGATCTCTTGAGAAAAAACATTATATTTTCATATTAATGGTATATTTATACCTGACATGATTCTCCATAATTCTCTGCAAATGAACTTTCAGGAAAGTTTCAGAATGTCAAAAGGCAAATTCCTTTGATTACCTGGATTAAAGTCATTTCTATAAAGAAAGAGGGAGCCAGGAGTCAAACATGCTTCAGTCATTTGACTACACCAGATTGGGATTGCCTTTCATATTTTATTTAATTTTCCTGATCACATACAAGCTAGGGCATCCCTACAAGGTGATTTACTACCTATACATATTTTTGTCATATTACCCTTCAAAGATAGTGTCCGCTGTAATTGTATACTGTACTTTATAAACCTCTATTTGTTTCTTGTCCCCTCTTGTTATGCCAACTGAACAAACCATTAACCTTTCAACACAATTTAACTTTTTGTTGCATAAAGAGTTTACATCAATTATTTACCAAGCCCTATTGGTAAGTAGAATTAATAACAAATATGTTCATTGTTGATGCTTGAGTGACTGTTTATTCATTTCCTACTTTTAAGTGAGGTGGATCAAGGGATATGGAAACCTCAAAGTAAGAGGGAATTATGATATGGGAGAGATGTGCAAGAAAACTGTACAGGTACAGGTATCCCCTTATTTATGATAGGGTTACGTTCTTGAAAACCCATTGCTATGTGAAATATCATAGATCGGGATCATTATAACATGGGGTTCAATGGGATACGTTCCCAGCCAGTCCAACACCTGCTTGTATCACCGAAAAAAGAATTCTTACACTAATAATATACATAAAACAATTAAACAACACTCACCACATCATTAAGAATCCTGCTCACTTCAGTCACAAAAAAGTGAATGACCTTATCACAAAATGTAAAAACAATGATAGTGGCCACCACTGCTCACAGGTTGACAACGAGCAACAAAGCAGTACAGTATACAGTCACAAAAAAAAAAAAAAAAATCACATCACAGTCACCAAAACAAAGTACACTGTACAGTGTGAATGTGAGTGATATCCTCTCACTGTAAAAAACAAGAAAAAAGATGATAAGTAACAATACTGATACTGACTGATAATCATTGAATTACACATCTCGGCCATGTGGCATCACCATAGAGGATAGCTTGGTACACCAGGTGGCTGTATGGCGGCACTCATGTTGACAACAACAAGCATGAGTGCCGACATGCAGCCACCTGGTGCACTACAGTAGTATCTTCTATGGTGATGCCACATGGCCGAGATGTGTAATTCAACTAATCATCAGTTTTTTTTTTTACCTTACAGTGAGAGGACATCATTAATGTTCACATTGTACTCTGTTTTGGTGACAAGTGATTTTTGCTATTTTTTGGGGGGGGGGGATTGTAAAGTGCTTTGGCCAGACAATTACCATCACTCATGCAGATTGTTTACATTGTAGATAGGGGGTGGTCTTAATACATCACCATTGTTAAAGCGGAGTATCGTAGATCGGGAGATGCCCGTACAGCTAAAACTTGGAGGTGTGGATGTGGTCAATAATATAAATGTTTGGGGAAGTCACAATGTACTGTACCACCTGGGTGAGTGTGGGATAATGAGTGTGTGTTGAACAAACTGATGACAATTTTGATATCATTATCTGTAAATTAGAAAAAATCTCGCTAATAGTACAGCATTCAACTCTCAGCCTTGACTTGAAGGGATAAACTATATACTGTATCAGAATTATTATGAGATTATCACTCTAGACATAATATGAAGCTTATACAGTACTGTATCTGATAACCATACATGACCTACTTTAGCAAGTCATATTTATATCTGGATAACAGGTGATCCGTACATTCTTAACGGTGCATTGCTATCCCCATAACAGTGTGGTAAACTGGTATACTCAGAAGAATTAAATAAATTATTATTGTATGATGATTTACTATTACATTCACGTAAATCATGGGAATTCTGAACTAATGCTTTGTGTATCTTATTCATAATGCAGTAGTCCCTTAGGATATAATGAATACCTGTATTAAATTGCAATGGCATAATTTACAGTAATACATACTATATAATTATGGTACCCAACACTTCATAATAATTGTCTATAACAAATCCCATTGGTTTAGGCTAATTCCCTGAAATATTTGTCATATCTTTCTCATTATCTTGTGTCTAAATGAGCCAGTGTATGAACACAAATCTAAGCTAATCCATTAAATCCATATTCTTTACTATTCTGCTAATCATATTTTCATGAAACAAAATCTAAAAATATATACTGTACTGTATTTACTAGTTCTGTACCTAAAAATATACCGTAAGTACTGTATGAGGATATGGCTTCGTAAGCTCAGAAGTACTTTACTAAAAGAGCTTCAGTTGATCCTCATAATAACATTAAGGCAAATGGTAGTTTGACTACGTACTCTGATATTCAGCGCTGTTAATCACAGATTACTATACCTTCCATACATTGTACCTTCAGTAGGCAGAAAATTGCCTCAGACTATTCTATCGAAGAATTATTCTTTAGAAAAATAAAGAATTAAATACTGTTATGCAGCAAAAATTTCACAAAAAATGATCATCTCACTCATGTCACATTGGGCTCCTCAGATACGTACTTTGAAAACAAGGCAGGTTATCTTCAGTAAAAAAATGTTTACAGTATTTATATCAGAAAGAAAACATTGTATTGTTAGATATTTGTGCAGAGACAACACATAACAAGCCCAGTTAAACTCTAGCTTATGATGGCAAATAAGAGATAAAATGCATCCTAAATTTTCACAACAATATGGTATTGTACCATATTAATTTTCAGTAGATCTTATGAGATAGACAATTCAGTCTCTACTCTTTATATAAATCCACACCTTGACCCTATAAAATATTGAGATGGATGCATTATTTTATCTGTAATATTCAGGAATGACACATTAATTTATTTCTATTCCTGAAAATCCAGTCCAAAGTTTTTCATTCACACATTATACTGTAATTAATGATGTTGGTGATAGTTTCCACCATCAGAAACCAATAGAGTAATGTACAGTATTAACAGTAAACAATGAGGCATTCAATCATACAATACAGTATTGTCATCACCCTAATATTTCTTAAATCATCTCTGTACAACACTCAAAAAATTCACAGTTAAACTCTAAAACCTCTTCAACAACCTAAACTCCTACACTGTCAAACTTGTCTAGCCTACTATAAAACCATTTTCATAAATTATATACATTTAATCAGGATCTCAAACAGAATTATCCTAAATCATACTACAGTACACAACAGTAAATATGAACTTCATTGTCGTGGAATGCATCGAGACAGCCTGATTCATATCCTTATTCAGGTAATAATAATGCCACTTGGGTCCAAGGGAAAGGCACTTGTCATGAAAGAACCATTGAGATTTTTACCTTAATGAAATCTTTTAGAGAAGCAGATGAATGTGGAAATGAATGATGAACCAACTACAAACCATGTAGTGGAATATCTGGCGATTCTCACCTGAAACAAAATAAATGATGTGAGAACCAACTTGTTAACAAATACAAAATAAGCTATATTTTTTTAATTCTGCTGTTTATTTTAACATAAGTTGTAAACTGTAATATGTGTAGATACTAACGAAGGTGACATAGTTACTACAGTACAATTTTTCATCTAATCTGTGTACTGTATAGTGACTTATGTACTGTTACCACGAGACAAGATCTATTTTATTTATTGGTGAACATAATGATATTTGAGCTAAGTATAATGTAAAATATGAGGAAATATAATAAAGGATCAGTAATATGAACTTTGATAATACAGGTACAGGAGGTACTGGAGTATACTGTAATTATCAAAATTTAGTACTGTATAGCTAACATGACATAAATTAACCTACAGTATTTCTCACAGCTTGCAGAAGTGGCAACACTAAGGTGAGATTGGTTAGCTTGGTCTGATACAGTGATGTGGTTTGTGGCCATCTCAGCACACACACACATACCAGGTCATAGTGATAATAAAAATTTAGAATAAAGAAATAAAACTCGACTTGCTCTTATATGGGATATGTACACCTCTACATACGTGTTAAATATGCCTACCATTTTCATTTCTTTCCCTTAAGCATATCTAGATTGGTCACAACATATTTCTGGTGACAACTTGTCCTTGTCTCATGAGGCACCGATACAAGGTTAACATGTCTCACTACTGATCCCAATACTGTATTAGCTTTACTATTTTATGAAAATGCTTGAATACTGAACAGGTAAGAAGGAGAAGAGCAATACATATCAGACTAGTCTGGGGACAATAAGTGGATGGAGCCAAAATGTGGTAACTATGTTATACAGTACTTAAAAATGACAGTTTTGGAAAAGCTGTACAAATTGAATATTTCAGTCATATCAAAAATTTGTTCTGTAGACACTTGTGTCGCAGTGGGTATGTTGAAAAGAGATAAACATAATGTACAGTATCTTAATCTACGTCTCTGTCAAATTATATAATGTTTTGTGATTTTTGTTAACAGAAGAATAAAATCAAATATCGTACACAGCAATACTAACCACTTTTAGGCAAGAAGAGTTGCTATGGGTGATGATCTAATTCGAAATTTTTCTTCTTGTTCAACCACATTCTGAAGACGTTGCAGTTCCAACATTAGCTGAGAATTGGAATTCTGTAGAACTTCTATGCGTCGTTTACAGTCAATGTTTTCTGTGTTTAGTTTTTCTACTTTGCGCTCTAAAGCATCCATGTAATCCTTCTTTTTACGTCGTGACTCCTGTGCTGAGATCTGGGGAAATAATTAGAATAGCTGTTTAGTTTTAATTACAGAAAACAAAGTTATAAATAGTAAATTAAAATTAATCAGTGTGTCTTTATATAGATGGAGGTGGTGGTAAGCGGTTTGTTGTAGGGTGGTGGCTAGCTGTTATGGGGTGGTGGTGGTAAGCAGTTTGTTGTAGGGTGGTGGCTAGCTGTTATGGGGTGGTGGTGGTGGTAAGCAGTTTGTTGTAGGGTGGTGGCTAGCTGTTGTAGGGTGGTGGCTAGCTGTTATGGGGTGATGGTTGTGGCTAGCTGTTGTGGGGTGTAGGCTAGCTATTATGGGGTGATGGCTAGAATTGCACCCAATCTAAATCCATTTTATACACTTTCTTAAAATGAGCAACATTATCTAATAAGCATTCTCTCTCCCTTTACATTATTAGGTTACATGAAAAAATATACATCACCATAAGTAGATGGACAGCTGACAAGTGATGATGAGCAAATAGTCTAAAATTAATTAACTACAAAGAATAAAAACGTCATGGCTCACTTTATTCTTTATCTTTCTTCTTATTTTCTTTAGGGACTTTTCTTCTGCCTTTGTAAGTGGTAGTCTGCTAGGAATGTTGTAACCCTCAGATAAGAGTGTACGTTTCTCCTCCTCTGTCAAGTTTAGGGCTCCAGTTGCACCTTTCTGTAAAACAAAAATATGAGCTTCAGAATACAGTACAGTACTGTAAGTAATTCTCCTACTTCAAAAGTTTCTTTTGGACATAATATGTTGGAGGAAATGCAAGGGCAAGGTGGAATTTTTATTGAAATTGTGTTATTTTTCAACAGTAAACTACTTCCTTATACAGTACTATACAGTATAAATAAAACTCTTATATGACAATACCCAGAAATTACTGTATCATTAAGTCTATGGATCTTAGCATAAGTATTGCTTCATCATAAAGCACAATTTCAGATTATAACTTATATTGTACAGTACCAGGTAGTATTTAAAATTTATGAAATGTCAATCAGCTTGTACCATACAGTACAGAACTAAAGTTAAAATATCTTTTGCATTTAGTTAAAAAAATCTACTGTATATCTTAAAAAAAAACAAAAAAACTTGAGAATCTTACAGGTTGGGTTGAGATTAGGGGTGTGTTGATAGGGTGACGTGAAGACACCATTATTCTTGATGTGTTTTTCCGTGGGTTGCAGAACTGTGGTGTGAGTGTCTCGTACAATGGGGGAGTGCGGGTTGGAGACTGGCTTCCACATTCACTGTCACTACTTGAGCATGAGGGTGGAGTTGGTGGCATGTAAAAGCCTGGAAAAAGATACAAAATTACACATTATTATGAAAACTTTTAAGTTACCTGGAAGGTCGTAGATCAGCTGGACCCAGTTAAACATGTCAGCTGTTCATCAGAAGCATAATGTTTATAATGCAGTTGAAAGTTAATCATCAAAATATGAAAAATGTCAGGTCATTTACAGGAGTAATTGAGAGAATTGATATTATTCGCATAAGTTAAATCTAAAAAATAATACCAGTACAGTAAATACCCCTATACATACAGTGGACCATGTAGGATGATACATACAGGACAGGAGTACAGTGGTCCCTCGTTTAACGAGCACAATCCGTTCCAGAAGGTTGCTCGTTAACCGAAAAACTCGTTAACCGAAACCATTGTTTCAATGGGTTTTTGGGTAATTGGTTCTAGCTCACCGAAAATTGCCTAAATTCAATAAAAACGGCAGAAAAGTACACTTACTTTGAGGTGTGTATGTAGAAGGCTCCTGGATGATGATGGGAATTAGAATGGGGGTGGAGGAGAAGGGAGAAGAGAAGGCATTGGGGTAGAAGAGAAGTCACCCCATGGCACCATTTCACCCATAAAATTTTAGTTCTCTTGGTGTAATTCAAGAATATTTTCTTTAAATCAACACTGCACTGCATTATATATTGTCAATATGTAAAATAAATTTCAAAATGACCAATAATTTGCTTGGAAACACAGAAAAAAGCGTTTAGTTGAAGAGAGTCTCAAGCAAGATGTTACCTCCAGTGAAAACAGAGAGAGACTAACGCCTGTCTGGTGTGTTAACAGGCTGGATGGCACGCCAGAAACTAGTTTCTTTACCTTCAATTATGTTCAATAATTGTTAAAATGACTAAAAAAGTTAATATTAAACTTTTAAAATTATTGAATAGTATAAACTTCTTGATATTTACTAAAATAGTAAGGAATTTAAGCCCTAAAACTGATTACTGTATTGGCAGACTAATACTACAGCTGGTGGACCGCCAAATGCAAGCGAAAACATGTTGAAGTCGGCTCGTAAAAAACTCGTTAATCGAGGGATTGCTCGTTAACCGAAGTTAAGAATCTTATGGAAGGTAAATCGTTAACCGAAATCTCGTTAACCGAGGCGCTCGTTATCCGAGGGATCACTGTATGTAAATGTTGACATTTTTAATAATAAAACACTATTATACAGTACAGTACATGTGTTCTGGTTTTTATAGAAACTTGAAATTCTCACCAGCATCAGAGGAGCTGGAGCTGCTAATGGAAGAGGTGGACGTGGTTGGAAGCCTCAGTGTAAGGGAATTTAGTCCAAGGCGTGAAGCTGAGGAGTGGACCACTGGTGGACCACTCCGCTGTGTTACAACCACTGCGCTGGGACGCATCAAACCCATGTTTGTCTGCAAGTTAGATACACATATAGATTACCATACTTCATATTCTTCCTACAGATACTGGGATTCTACAGCTATGTCTAACTCCACCAGTTATAAGTATCCTTCTTGGCTTGAAAGTAAAAGGCAGGAGACAACAAGGTCAGAAATTCAAGAAAAAAAAAGAATAAGAAAAACAAGGTGACAGAGAAAAAAACCAAAACATACAGATTCTTCAATTTCCTGAAAGAACATAATTCATGTATGCCTCACAATGCCTGTATCAAATGTCAAGTACAGTACTGAAGTAAAAAATAAAATCATAATGACTACCAATTTGAATCAGAGTGCTGAATGTTCTTGTGTTTAACATGAGCCATCTCTAGCTTTTGAAAATCACTTACGGTACTGTAAGAAATACATGAGTCAACTAATGAAAACCTGTACATTATATTTCATATACATTAAATGCAGTTATTTCCAGAATTCTGACAAATTAGTCATATGATATTAATGGCTATTCATATAACCGCCTGGGAAGATATTGGAAGCATAATGTGTTGTCTAATGGTAGACTCTGCTGCCATATGTGACCAAGTCCCAGGTTGATGATCTGACTTTCTGCCTCATTTACACACAATTGCAGGGTCTCAATTGTTTCTCTTACTATTGACAACACAACATATATACCTGTACTGTAAATTGTTTCTCACTTTTTATTTATTTCTTTTTTTCTTTTTTATTATTATTATTATTTTTAATGATATTTTATTAATATATTTTTAATTTTGTATTTTTTATTATAAAATTTATTTACTATGGATTATTATTATTATTATTATTATTATTATTATTATTATTATTATTATTATTATTATTACATTTTCTCCCCCGCGATGTGGGTCGGTGACCTGTGCCAAGGAGGCTAATCCACGTATAAAAAACAAACAACAAAACAAAAACAAAACAAACACCGAATAGCAGAAATAATCTGTGAAAAATCAAGTTTGCAAATTATCTGGCTAGGATAATAGGTTATATAAATATACAGCATAACCTTTAAAATTACACCATCAAACCACTGAATATGTCCTTTTCCTTATTATCATGCAACCCAGCTCACACACCTGTACAGTACAGGTGTGTGAGCTCACAAGTGTTCCATGTTGGATGAGTTTTCATGTTTACCTATTTTGATGATCTACAGTTCTACACTTCTGAATATACAGTATACAGGGTAATAATAATAATAAAAAATAAATAAAAAATAAATAATAATAATAATAATAACAATAACACTAGTAATAATAATAATTAATGGTTTATTGAAAGAATATGGCAACCAAAAGGCTGAACATATTAAGCAAACAGAGATGATAAAAGTTATACTGTATACCTTACTGTACAGTGTTGGTGAAATTGAGGAGTGGATCACACTTGATAACTAAATATCTGTAAGCAGAATGTAGTAGTAGATATATATAGTATAAGAGTGGTGAAGAATATTCCTTGGTAATTATTTATAATTTAACATTTATAAACTTACTGTACTATAGTATTTCCACGCTAACCTGGCCCATACGCCCTCTCCTATACTAATAGCTGATTGGTTCATAGAAATTCAAACTAAATGTTGTCACAATTATTGGTATGGAGACTTGTTATTATCTAAAATAATGATAAATATCTGGACTCACAAGCAAACGGTCCGACTAATTACCCAAATGTAGCCAAATGTAGCCATAATGGTCGATAAATCGGACTGCCAAATCACTTTTTCGATTATTATTTGGTGTCATAAGTTTCAAAATTGGTAAACTTAATTTAATCTGAGTTGTGTTAGGTTAGGTTAGGTACATACTTTCGATCTATTAACTCAGATTAAATTAAGTTTACCAATTTTTATGACTTCGTGACACCAAATACTAGTAGTGATCTTCATCAAACTTCATTCAAATAATTAGTCGGACCCCAAACAAATTATTTCAAGGCATTAGCACTTCAGAGAGGATGTTGGAATTTTTTTAAATATTTATCATAAAAGGTCGATATAAATATGTGCTTATACACAAGCAATCTGGGTGGGGGGAGAGGCTCAGGGGAACCAATCAGCAATTTGTAGCTTATAGACGAGGGGCGGGGCTTATGAGCCAGGTTAGTGTGGAAAAGATATAGTCTTTGGGGCAGGAAAACTTCTCAATCGTCACTTCATTTATTCTTTTTTGCGCCAATAATTTTGAACGGTAAATGTAAAGCTCAAAGCAGTTACAGGTACTGTCTTTCAAAGTCTTTAAGATGGAAATGGAGATTATGGAGTGCTAGCTAGTCATGAATTCTATTCAATGTTGCATGGAAAAAAGTCGATTTTGTAAGTTACACAATTCTTACTTAATTTGAAGCTTACCTTGATGGAGGACACATTGACGACAGTGTTAGAAGGGGACCCACTCGAGGCTGAAGCATCATTGCCACTGCCCTCTGGTGAAGGTGGCTGTGACAGTAGTGGTGATAGAGGGGATGGCGCTACAGTTTTGCGGAAGGAGTTGATAGATGTGGACAAATTAGCCTGTGTTGATGTGACGACACAGCTGGTAGGTGAGGGAGTTTTATCACTGCCATCTTTGACAATGTTTGAAATGGCAGATCTAATGGTAGAGGCAGGAGTGGTAGTGGTGGTGGTGGTAGAGGTGTTGGGGGTGGAGACAATGCCCTCTGCCTCTGAGATTGGGATTGCAGGGAAGCATTCACTTTCCAAATCTGGAAGAGGAGTACAGTATTAATATAAAACATGGATATGTATGTTACAAAGAAGATTAGACTGACACAGGTTTATGTACACCCCTCCACAATTTATTACTTTAATATGGGCCACAGCTCTTATATGTAAATTAGTTGGAAGACCCTAATTATATCATACATGACCTGGACATTCATAAGAAGCTGTAATTTGTCTTTCTCTAATTATTGAACAAACACAAATTTCGTAAAGATGGACTGGGGAGAGTTTCATATTTAATGGCTATTCAATTTTGTCGCGAGTAAAACACAGATGTCTCTGGTTTCCTGCTGACAATTGGTACGTCAGATTTTTTTTTTAAATCTGGCCAATATCGTGGGCATTTTGAGGCCATATTGAAGCCATGTGCAATTGATATTAGGAGATATTCTGAGGTCAATAGTAATTATTTTTTTACTCTACAAAAGTGCCTGCATTAAAGAAAAAAATATTAGAATATGGCGTAGTGTTCTGTATGGCATGTTTAAGTACTACCGAAATTAAAACACTAACTTTACACCAACTAAAAAACAAAAACATTACCACATTAGGGTGTGTCATACGGAGGCGAATTTTTTTTTTTTTTTAGTTTGAAAAATCGGCCCATGGTATTAATGATGTAGTTCTATGTGCAGAATCATGTGATATCTTCAGATTTGAAAAGTTTTCATTTTTTGCTAGGTAAATTTTAACTTGAAATCTTATGAAAATTCAGTATTCCCACCCTTTTACCAACACCACTAAATAGCTTATTTAAAGTAAAGTAAATGTATCAGGTTAATTTATTAGGATGAAAATGATCCAGAATAGTGAAACGAATGATTCTGGATACACATTTATTAAATTTAATATGCCTTTAGAAAACAAAATCATCAAATACAAAAAACCGGTTTTACTACATTACTTAATTCGTGTTGTTGCACACCATAGAGAACATGTCTTTCTTGCTTCTGTTTTTACTCATCACCTCCCTGCTGACCACCTGAGCTCGGATGTAGCCTTCCCTCCTCTCCTGGCTGTACACGTGACTGCTGGCCTCGCTCACTTGCTGTACACAACGCTCTATACTCTGGGTGTGCGAGGGCCAGGCAGGGACATGCATGGGGTTGTCCAGGAAAACTCTGACTTGAACATTGGTGAGGCTGCAGGTAAGAGGGGGCTCATCACAGCTCTGGATGTTATCCAGATATAAGTGGAGATCAGTGAGGGTCTTGGCACCTAGATTGGATTTCAGGAGTCTTCCTGACCCCTGAAGGAACGCTGCGCCAGGAACTTCATATAAGTCTCACAGCATCCAAGCATCTTTTTGATCACACTCTTTCTCCCCATCCTACTGCAGAGCATTGTCTGCAGAACTGCTCGGGATGAAGATGCCGGTAAAGATCTCCCCACAGTCTGCTCCACAATCTGAACAACCTCCTTGGCTGACACCTCAGGAGCCTGCCGGAAGAGAACATGCCTCGGACCTTTGGAGAACGATGACTTGGACTAAAAGTTGAACCAATGGCAAGTAGACACTCACGATGAATTGGACACAAGTCTCAGGTTGTGAAGCTGGTCTCTTCAGTTTATGATGAGCTGCACCCAAATTCTGCAGAACCTGAGAGCCGTTGTGAGCCACCTAGAATGTGAGACTGGACCTATCTGCAGGTAAGCAAGTCGATCAGGCATGACCCCAGTTTTGATGGCACTGCAAATCATGTAATCATAGTACTGGTCAGTACTCAGGTCGTCAATGACAGTATGTGCAAGCTCAACGAGTGTAGGGCCAACTGTGACTTTTTCAAAGCTCGGATTTATTTCTAACTCAGTGGCAGAGTCCAGCATCTTGCCAAGAGGACCAGACCATCTGTTGTTTGAAAGAGTCTTGCCATCCAGCTCCTGGATCAGATGTCTGAGTGGCAACTCGTTGGTGTGGAGGTCACAAACAATCCAGACCAGCTTCCTCCCAATCTTCCGCTCTATCCACTGTATGACCCCCTCTTGCCACCCTGTGTTCGTGTTGGTGCTGTCCCCTCCAATGGCCTGCAGGGTCTGGTCTACGTTCCTCTCTGAGCCAGTTCACAATGTTATCTGCCACTATCTCAGCTGGTTTCCTGATGTCATCTTTTTCTCTGGAGTGAAATGCCACAACAGCCCTCCCGTTCACTGCAGCAGGAGAAAAGCCTCCTCCTTCACCATGGCAGGGAACAACTAGTCAGAATCTCCAACTTTCATGAACACTTTAGTGTCATCCCTTCTCCCATCAAAGAACAAACAATTGATTCCATTTTCTCTTATCCCCTTATCAAACTCCTCTTCCAGGTTACTGACAAGTTTCTCCTGAGCTCTCCTTACTTTGTTATGATCTATCACCAGGTGAACATCATCAGGTGTTATCAAACCACCGTCAGTCCAGGCAGCTGTTGCTATCTCTGCAGTTTATCTGAGACCAGTGTGGTGTCGCATGCTGGCCAGAGCTATGCTCGGGATATCTTTCCTATTTCGAATCTTATGCCTGGAAGGTTTGGGATCATTATTTTCTGGGTTAGGGACAAAGTCACCATTCTCCTGGTCAGCACTCGGATCAGCCATGGGGAAGTCATTAAACTCTGAATCAGCTTGACTCCAATCATCGGCCTTTTTTGCCTCACCCTGGGCCTTCTCAAGTCTCTTTTCCTCGGCAACTCTTCTCTTCTGTCTCTCTGTGGCAGCCTCCTGTCTCTTGGACTCCGGAATATCTTGGCTAGAAATCATGAGAGCCCCTATACTGCCAGTCTTCTCTCTCTGTGCTTTGACAAATGCCAGTTCGATCACAGGAATCTTCAGTTCACGCTTGCAAATACAGGAGATCTGGGCCTCGGATTTACAGTCACGATCGCATCCAAACTCAGGACAGAGACCAATTGGGCACTTGCAAGTAATTATGTCAAATAACTGGTCCAGTTGCTTGGCAAAGCTGTCCTAAACTGCAAGTTTTCCTCTCCCAAGAGAGATATCTCTTGCCTTTTCCCAACTGGCTAGCAGTCTCTCACTAATCTTCTTCTGACTTGTTATGACTGGAGGCTTGAACTGAGCGTTAGCCAGAGTGTACTGTGCCAAGACAGTTTTGGTCATATCACTGGCAATGCCTTTGTGTAAGTTCTTTGGTTCTTTTCACTGATTTGCCTGATTAAAACACCGTATCTCAAAGCATCTCTCAATGTAGGCAACTCCGACTTCAGGAGCTCTCTCCCAGACCCAAGATAGTGACTGAGATGGCTGGATTTTTGGTTCCTCGTCCTGACACAAGCAGCCATCGCAAATATTATCAACTTATAAATGCATCAGAATCTGAAACAGAAAAAATATTGTTAGTTGGGTTGTTAAAGAATGAAGTCAGAAAGCAATGTTCACTATTTAATTGTAATGCACTAATGCAGCTGTACGTTAGATTTTCGATAAATTTCACGCTAAAACTTACTTAGCAAAAGGTTGCAAAATATTGAAACTGAAATTATTTTCTGTTTATATACACTAAAATCTACCAAAAAAGTGATGGGCCATTAGTTTTAGCTGATCTTCCCTCCTATGACACACCCTATTACCACATTGCTACACAGTCACACCGAGGCTGATTAAAAGTGTACAGTGCCGAGCTATATCTGACGCCGACCAATTGTGATTCGTAGAGGTGGGGATACTGAGGACGCTAGGGTACGAACAGAAAAAAAATCGATTAATTTACGTAGCAATTCTTCGATTTTGTTAAGTAATACTTATATAAATAAGGTAACAGAAAATTGTCTACCAACAATATTCAAGAAACAGAAACTGCTAAGATCCGTAAAATGTAACACCTGCAGATAATGAGTGTGGGAGGGGGAGGTCAGGTGGATTGTGGTAGGGGGAGGTCAGGTGGATTGTGGTAGGGGGAGGTCAGGTGGATTGTGGTAGGTGGTGGAAATCTTACCTCCAATAATTAATTAATCGGTGGTCAGTCTGGGCGAGGACTTGACACGACAATTTCCAGTCAGTGCTAATACCCTCTACGTACAGTACTTGGTGTTGGCGAGCTCATGGGACCAAGTGCTACTCCACTAAAACTTTACGAACGAAAGTAAAAAGTGTCATCCTAGACGCAAGCGGTTTGTTAATTCGAGACAGTAGTGATATTGGCCGTCTGCGTCTGACCATCATAATAATCAATAACATCTCATCAACCCTACGTGGCCCTGGTATCGAACCTGGGCATCATGAGTTGTGAAAGTTTAACAATTCTAAATTATGGAACCCTAACGTAGACTCAAATATATCCTATTATATCTTACTTGAACTGGCTAGGGGCAACTGAGGAAGGCAAGCACAAGGACATGCCATATCACGGTAGCAGAACACCAGGGGCATCAACTGTCCTCCCTAAACCTGGTCCTCAACCAACACCTTGCCCACACCTCTTCACATTACACGGGCAGGAGACTGCTGATGGAGACTAATTCCTAGCCATGGGTGGTGGGCGTGGGGGCGGGGCGGGGGTGCAGGTGCAGGGCTGGCGTGGGGATATCGCTGGATGGTAAGCACCACTGGGGGACACGGGACTACTTCATGCCTAAACGCCCTTCACTCCACTTTGCCAGATGAGATTTTACCCTTCAAAGGTTATGCGCCACAAATTGATGGTGGGTCGTGTGATCATGGATGTTATACTTGTCCCGCCGGCCACGATGAAATATGCTAGTCCAATTTTCCGGAGAATTACACATTTTTTGGAGGATATAATTGAGCCATTGACAGATTGGGCGGACAGTTGAAACGTCAGCACGTAACTGTGTGACGAATTTTCTGATTAGATTCGGCGTCAAGACGTCATTCTAGAGGCAAGATGACATATTTCAATATCTGATGCATTTGTTAACAATGGATATGAGGCAGAAACGTAAAAAAAAATATATATATATATATATATATATATATATATATATATATATATATATATATATATATATATATATATATATATATATATATATATATATATATATATAATCAAAACTTCGCCAGCTTTACCAAAACCGGTCACGAGGGTAGGACAAAGGGGCGTAAGAATTATGACCGTCTGTAGAGAAAACAATAATAACAGAAATAATGGACTGATAATTATGTTCTAAATCTGGGAGACACAAAGAACCAGTCCAACACATAAGACGACGACGGGTATAAACACACACACACACACACACACACACAGTTAATACCAATGACCAAAACTACCAACCAACCAACTATTAATGGGAACAATCAACACTTAAAAACCACTGCAGTACAGTCCCACCATTACACCATCCGTAGCAACACGCGCCATCACCACCATTATCCTAACAAACAATGCAGTATAAAGGGGGTACCACTATTATAAAGCAGAGACACCATTATCAAGCGAGAGGAAACAGGCATTAAACCAATCAGCACCATTAGAAATAACCACCAGAATCAACCACAGTCAACCACAATCAACACGTAAAACTGACGACCCTAACATTATACATTACCCCACGCCACCACCAGCCAACATATTGCCATCACAACACTCAACACAAACTTAAATTATAATTGATATATACAGAGGCAATACGTAAAATGTAAACAATAAATTAACAATATAAATAAAAAAATAAAAAAATAAAGGTTAGTTATCGTGTCAAGAATATTATAACTCTTATATATTATGAAATGAAACCACGATAACTTTCTTATTATCTCTCATAACGACCACACCATTACTCTCACCCACGACCACACCATTACTCTCACCCACGACCACACCATTACTCTCACCCACGACTACACCATCACCATACACCATTACTCTCACCCACGACCACACCATCACCATACACCATTACTCTCACCCACGACCACACCATCACCATACACCATTACTCTCACCCACGACCACACGATTACTCTCACCCACGACCACACCATCACCATACACCATTACTCTCACCCACGACCACACCATTACCATGCACAATGATTCATTACCAAATATCAATCACCATCACTGGCTAACACTATCATCATCACCACCACTGGCTAACACTATCATCACCATCACCACCACTGGCTAACATCATCACCATCACCACCACTGGCTAACACTATCATCTCCATCACCACCACTGGCTAACACTATCATCACCATCACCACCACTGGCTAAACATCATCACCATCACCACCCACCATCACACCACTATCATCACCATCACCACCATGGCTAACACTATCATCACCATCACCACCACTGGCTACATCATCACCATCACCACATAACACCATCATCTCCATCACCACCACTGGCAACACTATCATCACCATCACCACCACTGGCTAACACTATCATCACCATCACCACACTGGCTAACATCATCACCATCACCACCACTGGCTAACACTATCATCACCATCACCACCACTGGCATCACCACCACTGGCTAACACTATCATCACCATCACCACCACTGGCTAACACTATCATCACCATCACCACCACTGGCTAACATCATCACCATCACCACCAATGGCTAACACTATCATCTCCATCACCACCACTGGCTAACACTATCATCACCATCACCACCACTGGCTAACACTATCATCACCATCACCACCACCGGCTAACACTATCATCACCATCACCACCACTGGCCATCAACAAAATCACATTCGGCAAAAGGGTTAACCAATATGGCCGCCCTCCCCTGGTGTAGTGGTTGTAACTCCAGTACACAACACACCACCGCATCCCCGTCATAACAACAATGACAACAACAGCCACGGGAACATCGGCAGCATCCCTGCAGCAATAGAGGAAGGGTGAGGGGGGGGGGGGTAGCAAGTGGAGACGTCGCGAGCTGGTAAGGACCTCGGGTACTGTGCCTTGGGTCCCTCCCTCGGCCACGCCCCGGGCACCGCAGATTCTCGGCCACAAATCTTCCATTATAACTTAAGGAGCACTGGTCGGGTCGTGTTGTGATATACACCACACAGATTTGTTACCGTGACTAATGGTTTATGGCTACAGATGCTGTACCGCTTTGAGAAATAAACATAGAACACAAGACAACTCACTAAAACTTATGTCTTGTTAGCTCTAGTAAGATAATATATATACACTGTATACATATATATAGTGCTGAGTTACATTGTAGAATATTTTGAAAATTTAAGGACGGTACCGAATTACTATTAAAAGAAATGTTACTTTTACATTTTGGCACAACGACGTAAATACAACATTACTCGACCATAACCTTGGCGAATACAGAAGTGTCGTCTCTCGCCCGCGTCTCAACCACGGAAGGCTGCCCATAGCTGGTGGTGGTGTCCGTAGCTCTCCATGCTCCTTCTAGGAGGACTGAGAGCCGTCTGAGTCTTCTTGAACCTTTTCGTTGATCTTTAAGTACCCCTAAATCACCCCTCTACCTCGCCCAGGGTGGCAGGTGTGTTTACGGTGGTGGTGGTGGTGGTGACTGGGCCTGGAGGAGGTCCCCGGGATCACCTTCTCACTTGATGTGTTATGTTTTGTGTTAACTTTTTATGGGTCCACTCTTGTCCCGTAGTGTGGTTGTGGGCGCGCGAGTTTCAGTATACTTAGGTTCAGGGCTCGGAGTAGAATTTGGCGCCGGGGGGGGAGGGGGGGTTGCGGAGGTGGGGTGTGGGTGTTCGGCTGGTCGTGGATTTGGGGTTCGGGCTGGGCATGGAGGTGGGCGTGAGCCGCGTAAGAGTGCGTGACGCATGAGACACGTGGCAGCACTTAAGAGTAATTACTCACATGAGCATCTTTCTCCCGGCACACACCTCCTGACACGAACTCCATGGCACCTCATCCTTTCCCCCAATGTATCTCTAAACACACACACACACACACACACGACTCCATGTTCGTACTGTAATAAATTGTGTAATATACCTGGTTTATTGTACTCTGAGATACAGTGGTTATATTTACCCGATGCTGAGAAATATACAGCAAGTCTATTATTATTATTATTATTATTATTATTATTATTATTATTATTATTATTATTATATGGTCCATACATGAACCTCTAGTGCAGGTAAACACTGACGGTTAACATAAATAATTCACCCATCTCGAATATTAAAAGACTAAAAGTTATGTGTTGTCTCTGCCTGAATTAAAATTAACAGCAGCCCCAATGTGTTGTGGTGGACAACAAGTTCAAGATTTTGGTTTGAAAAAAAAAATCTACAATTGTTATTCATAAAAAAATGTTCTGTGTTCACTAAAGTTATTAACTAAGAGCGGCTTCTTTTACAGACTTTAAAAATATTCAAAATAAAGAAATATTCCGGCCGTCCATTCACAGTATCAAACCCCTTCATAAATGGTCTCTCGTGGCTTCAAAAAGTCATTCAAAATCCTGATAAAATATTCGCTCGTGAACACACACCCGGCCACGACAACCTACCCGGGAGAGGAGGTCAACATCGGTCACCGTCCACACCAGGAAGCCGCCATGGAGATTATCCTCTAGAAAGTGAAGGTCGTCACCCACCACTCACCAACCCTTACACAGTAACTAAGGTAATCGAATTTATTCTTGTTATAAATAACTAACATACACCATTATAAATATCAGTATTTTTCAAAGGTTAATTCTGACTTAAATGGTTCCTGACTCCCACAAAAGTAAACATTATCTCATTCATGGTCGTCATTGGTTGAGGAGCTTCGCCAGCCTTCTTGACGGAACCCGACAGTATACGCCGAGGATGTCCAGCCAATTACAGAACCACCTAACCACACTTCATAGTATGGTTCCTATTGTGTCAAAATCACTTTTCAAGAAGATTCCCCTCACTTGCAGGACAGTTTCCCTCGTTCTTCCTCTCTTGGTTCATTCATCGTCACTTCCTACACTAGACAAACCTCCATAAACTGAATCGAATCCCGCCATTCTATCCTTAATCTGATTTCACGTCAAGTTAACTTCTACACTAAACTCACCATCACCTCCCTCCCCTCCCTCTATACATCATGAAGGGACCAACCTCGGGGTCCCAGGTCATATATGTCTGACCGCCTCCAATATTCCACTCTTCATTTCGTTAAAAAGGACCTGAGGGCGACCGTGATGTTTAGGTTCATTAGGAGAGCAGAAGGGCCCCTGGGGACGGACAGAAGGAGCCCTGTCTGGACCCCGGGGCCAACCCAAGGTTCCTAATGGAGGCTGAACGCATATTTGAGGTCAACAGGATACCGGAGCTGTGATGTACGGGGTGACAGCCGTGGCACCTTGTACGGAGCAGACATCAAAGGCGCCAGCACCATCACCATCACACTCACGGATATACAGTACCTCCACTTACCCTACATCACACCTCGCACACACACACTTATACCACACCTCTCACACGTATACCACACCTCTCACACTTATACCACACCTCTCACACTTATACCACACCTCTCACACTTATACCACACCTCTCACACTTATACCACACCTCTCACACTTATACCACACCTCACACACTTATACCACACCTCACATTTACCCCGACTTTAGTATACCCTTAACCACCCCCTTCTCCTTAACCCCGAGGTGTACCTCCACTTCACTACCCCCGAGGTGTACCTCCACTTCACTACCCCCGAGGTGTACCTCCACTTCACTACTCCCGAGGTGTACCTCCACTTCACTACCCCCGAGGTGTACCTCCACTTCACTACCCCCGAGGTGTACCTCCACTTCACTACCCCCGAGGTGTACCTCCACTTCACTACCCCCCAGGTGTACCTCCACTTCCCCTTCCCATCAGCAGCAGCTCTGGCCTAGGGCCAGAGGAAGAAGCTGAAGAAGAAAGAAGAGGAGGGGGAGGAGGAAAAGGGGGAAGGTGAGCCATGGCGTACCAGGCACTGCGGCCCAGGCCAGCAGCACCACGTCCGCCGGGGGGTCGAGCGAGGTCCTGGCCACCACGTACCAGGCACAACCACCGGCTAATATATACTCCAACGAGACAACCGCTGTCGCTAAACCACTCATTATGCTATTGAATCGGTAGCCCGGGCGTGTGGTGTTAGGGGCGGATCATTGCACGCTCCTCTCTCTAATTAGATGATAAACGCTGATCACACACCCCACAGGTCTGGTCCTACTTCTCTTCTGCTGGAGGTTGTGGCTGTGGGCAACGTATGGAGGGCATGGTGAGGGGTGGGAGCAGGTGATGGAGGGTGTTGTTACTACCTCAGCGTCCCTCTCCCCCCTTCCCCCTTCACTCCACAGGATGTTGTATAAACGTCATATAAAAACGTAATGCAATACCCCGAGGTGACGCCTGTTCTTCCAGTCGTGGCCAACAATATCATTCTTCCCTTGTTGTTGTAGCTGATAAGTCTCGCTCCTCACTTGGATCTTCCCACGTCCCTTAATGAAAGTTCAGCATGTGATTTTTACGGCCGCTATGTCAACCTAACACTGTCATCGTAGAGACAGATAAGTTGTTATATCCTCCAGCACCTAAGGGGGTGAACTGCCTCTCTGTGTAAACAATAGTCACCCATGTGTACAACTATCTCACTTGTCTCCTATTAGTTCTTGGTCGCAGTGTGGTTAGTAACACATAATACACCCGACTTTATGTTTTCCGGGTTCTATACACTGTCGCTCTACAGTAAGTTAAGGAGTTCCAGAAAGAGAAGCGGGTCAAGCATAATATTTGTTAGGAGGAGCAAATGTATCTATTCCAGGTTAAGGAAAAAAAATAAAAATAACGAAGAATTGGTCATTGTCTGCGAAGGCGCGCTGGAAGAAGACTAACAAGAAGAAGAAATAAGCAAAACTCCATCAGTCAGGTCATGAGAGGCGGAAAGCTAATTGTTTAAACGCAGGCAAAAACACAGTTCAACTTTGGGGTTAAGGCAAAAGTATCTTTAGGAAGGTGGATGAATGCCTCGGTACATGACCAGGCTCTCAAGGGAAGCAGTGCGGGAAGTGTTGAGGGTACAAGATGCAGGGTGTAGTTAGTGGAGGAAGGAAGAGAGAGGAAGGAAGGGGAAGACGAGGAAGGAAGAGGAAGGATAAGAAAGAGAAGGAAGAGAAACAGGAGGGAGGAAGAGGAGGAAGGATAAAAAATAGGAAGGAAGAGAAAGAAGAGGAAGACGGAAGAGAAACAGGAAGAAAGAAGAGGAAGGAAGGGAAGGAATAAGAGGAGGAAGGAAATAAAACAGGAGATAAAAAGCAGGAAGAGAAATAAGACAAGACAAACAGTAAATATTCCAGCAATATAAACATGTCTTAGTTATTTATACATTAATGACGTTTCATAGCCACGCAGAGAGCTCTTCCGACCCAGTCCAGGTTATCAACGACTTGTCTGATAATTACTTACCACCACGACAACGAAGCAAGTTAACTACCATTACAGTTGAGAGAGAGAGAGAGAGAGATGCTGCTCCCAATTCAACAATATATATATATATTTTCACAATCTCTTTAGTTACCACTGTTTATAATCTATGGTTGATATATATACAACACATGAAGGAGAAAATCACCCTTACTATCGTCATCATTCATAACAAGACAATTACAATCACCATAACCATCACCATTATTATGAAACAAGCTCTGAGTGAATCGTTGATATAATTAGCCTTTGTTTTGGTGTGGTGGGCCGGGGGAAGAGGATGGGAGGTTCGGCCCCAACACCACCAGAGGGCAATGGCGGCGCTCTAGGGGGCCCATTCTTTTTTATAATTAGTCGTCAGACCATTTATTAACCCTCTGATTATTTTACTCTCTGCTAACCATACTTAAGAGTTATATAAACACGCCTGTTGTAGTTGTTATCGCGTTAAATTCGCATTAACAAGTACTTTGTCTAAGTTACCCAGTGGGAAAAAAAATCTGCCAGCAATTATTGTTTGTCGTGTTACATTAAAAATCATTAAGTAATTTGTTGGTACTGGCGGCGTGGAAACGTACACACGCGAGTTTTTTATTACAGTTAGCCAGTTAGCTATGTAGTAGTAATAGTAGTAGTAGTAATAGTAATAGTAGTAGTCACCCTCAGCGGACACCAAGCTCACCATACCTTCCAGCACCCAATTATATATGCAGGTGTCTAAAACTGTAATTTCTGAGACGTGAAATCTGGGAGAAGACCTTACCTGGGAGGGGGGGGCATCGGTACCTGGGAAGGAGGGGGTGGGGGATGGATTTCAGGTGTGGGGGTCATTGGCCATTGAGGGTAGGACAAGAGAGAGAGAGAGAGAGAGAGAGAGAGAGAGAGACAAATGCATAAAATAAGAGGCAAGAGGAAAATAAAACAATAAAGATAATGAAAAAGGAAAACTAAGACAAATGAAGACACAGACGGAATAGATGATTGAAAACAAGACAAAATACGAAATAAAAGTAAAATAGTGAAAACTTTAAACATAAAAGGAGAGTGAAAGCAAATGAATGAAGAAGAGTGAGAGTGAAAGCAAATGAATGAAGAAGAGTGAGAGTGAAAGCAATTGAATGAACGAAAGAACAAGTGGAAAAGACGATAAAAAGAAGCGAACAATAAAATGAAAGAATAAAAAAATAAACTCTTGAAGACTAATGAAAAAAAATACATAAAAAATTATAAAGAAAAATATTAAATAAACAGATAGAAATGAAGACTGACAGCAACGAAGGTAAAGAAGTGATAACAAAAACAAATAAAAAACAAAAACAATACAAACAAATTAATTAAAAACAGAAAAAACCGCAAAAAGAAATAACTATAAACAGCGATAAAAATAAACAAAAATAACCTTTTTGTATAATTAATCACAAATCTCTCTCATAACTAACTCTAACCAGCGTTTCCTTAACCATAATGAGTGGTTACTTATGGCCCTCAGTTATATTAATTAACATGTGAATAGTGTCCTAATTACTTTGATATATTTAAAGATATAAGGAAACACCAATTTGTATCATGTGACAGAGAGAGAGAGAGAGATGTATTGGATCACCCTAACTATTTGATGGTGATTAGGTTAAGGTGTTTAATTATCAGGCGACACAAGGTGGGGTGTCTAATCTTCAGTTGATCCTCCCTAATGCATAAATTTGGGCAGGTGAATAACTGAGTCAGTGATCAATCCGTGTATAAAGTTCCTGCTAATTGACCTTTCCATGCAAGTTACAAAACTACTTGATTACTCCTGTTGGACAATACACCTGCCTCTTCTATTGCTGGCTATGAAGGCTTAGTGCCCATACCCACAACTACAGTGGTACACATCTGTCTTCCTCCCTTCCAGAACCACACACCTCCATGGTCACACACACCTGTCTTCCTCATTCATTACATGATTAAGCGTTTACACCTGCAGGACCATACACCTGTCTTTCTCCCCCAGTCACATGATCCAATACCCACAGCTGTTTACATCATCATTCACGCCTGGCATCACCTGGCGCCAACTCATACCACCCTCAAGATACCACTCACCCCCATTACCACCCGCTGTCAGTGTTGGCCAAAGTGCCTTGCTTGGTAATGTATCGTGGAGTGTTTATTTCATTACCGTATTGTCATGATACAAAGTCACCCGGTACATGAGATCGTACACTCCACGTACACCATGAAGTTAAATCTCATAAAATAATAACCGGTTAAGTTCAAGATCCCGAAGGTCATTGTATCTGGGGGTCACTGAATCCTAAATACGAAGGCAAATTGTGAGAGGTAAGAAGTCGACAACCGGAGGACCGTGACCTCGACGAGATAAACGTACAACTCCCGCCGGCGTCAGTCTAAGGTCAGTGGAGACCTCGCCGCGCCCTTCTTGCGGAAGACGTTGCGCAACACTAAGGCCATAGTCAACTGGATACAAGACACTAGATTATAATCGGTGATATAAAAGTAAAATACTCAATGAATTAATTCCGACACGTTGACATACAGGAGTAGTAGAGGCGGGACGCGCAAGAGTATAGCTTGTACATGGCCAGGAACTACGCTGAAGAGAACCATCAAGCCGGTATACAGGAAGGCGGCGGGTGTCAGTGACCAAGGCCATGTAGAACCCGCGGTCATTTTCACTGTCGTGGTGTCCGGTGGCTACAACCTCAATATTTACGATGCGCTTTAATGACCCAGTCTGTGCACCTTCCCTTCAGGATAGGTCCCCCCGCTGGCGACTTTGTGAAATAAGGTAACCAACAGAAACACTCGTAATCACATTTGTCATAGCCAGTCAGTCGATTGTCCTCAAACGCACACCACCACAAAACACTAAACCATCGAAATATATTTAACTCGCAACTCGTGTCCTCTCACAAACTGAAATAAATACCATAAAGTCAATATTAGTTTTAAATCCTTACAGTGGAATATAGAGCTGATAAAAAACTCCGCAACAAACACGACTAGAAAATGTTCCTGTGGCCTTCTAGGAATCAAGGAAATGCCATCAAAGGCGTTTCACTTATCATTAGCCAGAAGTCGACGTTATAATACACTTACTATATAACTTCACTTGTTGTATTTATGTTTTGATATTCAAGTTTGCTTAATATTATTTTACCATAAAAGGGCGAGCACTGACTTTATTTTCCGTTCACTATACATCAACTTGTAACTGATCAGAATCTTGGTTCTCGAATGACTGGTATCATGTCTTTGTTTACCATCATCACCCCAGAGCGTAACAACCGCCCTCTTATATACTCCATTAAAGAAGGGTTAAGATTTCAGCCAGTCGGGGATAATTACATGTGATAAGGTGGTATAGTCACATAATGACAGGAGGTCACCACTACCGTCAACACGCTGGCGGGGGCTTGGTAAACCTACACCCAAGACAGAGGCTATAGTTAGGTTTATTATACAGGGTAATGATCTCACACAGTCACTACCTTACCCATCCATCTATCTTTCCGTATTATTGGCTTTAACCTCCGTCTTCTACAAAGCTTTTATCTTCTTACAGTCACAGCTGCTTCGTTCTGTGGTTCTTCCAAGAATTGTGAACGCCAGAAAAATACCGAGTTTGTTGATGTTTGTCACACCGTCCACGCGAACAAACCCCAATGCACAAGACAAGTAAATTCAAACACTGTCTGACGTATAAGTATTCAATGGTACGTGTTTTAATATCGGTAAGACAATCATGTATATGTTTAACTCTTTCAAGTTATATAAATAATGCAAAGTTCTCGATGAGTGACTTGCTATAGACCTCCCATATATAGTGAGGATACAGAGAGGCCTAACACCTTGGTGGGTGATAACACAAGACGAATTAATTCACATAACCTTCAGTGTCCTTATCTGTTGTTCATGTCCTTGGACGGTGTTGATGTCTCCCTCGGTGCTAGACTGGGACACACCACCAGTTACCAAAAGACCTTAACTATTTAGTGTTTTCAAAAGCCATATACGTAACTAAATCAATTGTAATCTCAAAACCACATTTCCCAATTCCGTGGTGACCTACAGCTTTAGCTCTGTCTGGAAGCGCCTAAAGCTGTTGGGTGTCGTTGCAGCAAACATGTCTCGCCAAGGACTCCTGCCATACACCCCTAAATATTCTTATTGAGCTTCTCGTTTGTGGACAGTCAATATCAATTAAAAAAAATTACATTAAACAAAAAGAACTTCGTGTCTCCCTTTGTCATTAAAATTCACTGAACACCTCAGGCGGGTGTTGTGTAAGACTTGTTCTTCCTTGTAGAAAAAAAATACTTTCCTCTTCGTAACCAGTACTGTTATTTTCACTCGGTGAAAACAAACAATTTTCAAGTTCAATGGCTCTTTGACCCGGGGGGGGGGAGAGAGTGGATGGGTGGGGTCAGGGAGGGGGCAAGGGGGGTAAGTGGGGGATAGGGGAACGGAGGGGCGGGGGATGTGCTTAAGGGAGGATTCCCGAGGGTGAAGGATCCAAGACCTTGGCCAGTGCCCTCCAGACCATTGGCCACTCACCCTTGTGTCTGGAGGTCCTCAACCTCCCAGAGGCCTAAATGCAGTGCCTCTGGAAATGAAAACTAATGTAATTATTAAAGAGGAAGAAGTGGATGAGCCGGGAGCTACTAGAGGAGGAGCGAGAGTGATGACCAGGCAACACACCTCAGCTTGGTCGGAGAGATCGCAGACTGGTACTGCCTCACGCTACCACAAAAAAAGAGACCAAATGAAACAACAACATTAATAATCCACGTTTAATACGCCTACTGTCATCACGGTGTTTGGTCAGAAGCTTCCAGCTTTAATACAACATTGCACGCATGTAGTCCGAGGCAGCAACAAAATGGCGGCGGCCGTGTGAGATACTGGGAACAGAACTCACGAGTAAACCTTCTTTAGGCGACTCCTGGGAATATGGAGTAATGTTGTTCTAAACTGGTTTCAGCATGTTGCTAAATTAATAAAAATCCACAATAACTTGAGTGTTGGCAGTGTGTGAGGGGAGGGAGAGGGTGTAAGAGAAGGGCGCTATGGTCACACGTGGTGGCCTCGGCCGGCGCCTGAGACGGGGCGCGGGGGCCTTGCGCCTCCCTTACTATACGTAACTCGTCCGCCATTTTCCTTTTGATGCTGTTGCAACCATTGCAACGTTCCTTTGTGAGGTGACTTATATTACCGAACAAAACCGTTGTTTTTTAATTTTATATATTCATATTTCTATTCAATAAACAGTCAAATGTGCAATAATAATTCTTAGGGTGACATAAAGCTTACGAAGGTCGAAGAACCAATCGTTGTCTTCGCTGATCAATTTTACATATGGACGTTATCTTGGCACCAAAATAAACACAAATAACTCTATAAAAAGAGACATAAGCCTCAATCACAACCCAAACACCACAAAGTTACTGTAACAATCACATCAAGTTTATTATCCTTCTACCACACTACTGGAGACTCGACTCTGATATACCCAAATGTTCAACTAAAACCCCACGATCCCCAGTACAGTAACCCAGTCTCAGGCCAGACACAGCAGTGAAATTCAGCCTCAGCAACACTCAAAGGTCAGACACCGTAAAACATGGACTCCTGTAGCCCGAATTCCACCGGCCAGCACACCAGTCCCCCCACAAGAGGTATACAAGGTCCTCCAGCACCAAGGCTTTGTTTACTTATGTTACCATACAACTGTGGCAAATTATCCGAGCCTCGTCACAGATCATCCTCAAGGACTCAAACAGTACAGGAGCCTTCCTAGGACTCAACAAACCTCACGACAAAAGATTCTCAACGTGGCCAGAGAAGTTTATTACTGTACACAAATAACTCCAATTACAGACAACTTCACCCAATATTAAACAAAAACTTCTGAAACCTGACAAAAAATCCCAATATGAGACTCCCATAAAAGGTGACGTAACCCGGAAGTAACAAACACCCTAAGACTCACCTGTAATTATCTAATTACAAAGAATACATGAATAATACCTTACAGAATCCAATACATAACTACCTGTACCTCCCATGAAACTTCAACAGTGTAAAACATAACAAAAAAAAGGCTCTTAAAAATAACGTCATCATTTCTTCAGGATATAAATACAGTTCTTGAATTTCTTACGTTACAGTACTCAATAACCCGAAGCATTCCCACAGCTGCGTTATCAGGTATGGGAGCATTGTACAACACTACCTGAGCGTCACCTCTGTTTAACGTCCCTCAGGTGATGTATGATGAGTAATTTATATGCAAAGGTGAATACAATGACTGTCTGTGTTTCGTGGTGTTTATAGTGTGTTTGTCTCTCAGGATGTTTACTAATGTTTATTGTTTAGTGATGTGTTGTGTTTGCAAGTGTTTTATTACTTATAGTGTTTACTGTGTGTGTGTGTGTGTGTGTGTGTGTGTGTGTTTAACAGTTCACTGAAGACTAGTTCAATACGTGATGCTGAACTAAATGTATCTGTTCATTGTGTTATAATAGTGATGATTTTTAGTTCATAAAATACTGATTGGTTTTATATTTTGCTTCGGTTGAGTTATATGAATTTTGCTGCTCATTTTTTTTTCCAAAGTCCTAAAATAATCAAATCTGAGATAAAAAATTCTCCCCTAAAAGGCTCAGCAACTTTACCATTTTACATTAATTCTTATACTTGGCGGTGTGGTCATTAGGGGCCTGGCTGACACACACCTCTCTCTCTCTCCCTCTATGCTAAGGGATTCATTATAGTTAGAGGAAAGTAAATTTGTCTGGTCATCTGTGATATAATTGTGTGACGTGATGATTTTATTCTCTCTCTGTCTCTCTGTTTGTCTGTCTGTCTGTCTGTTTGTCACACACATACACGATAAAAATGAAAATCTTCTGACATGATATTTTTATTAGCAACAGGTGGTACTTAATGCACACCTGGTCAAGCACACCTTCTCCACCACCACACCTGTTTAGCCCGCGTATATTTCTCCCCAATTCCAGTACATGTGCCCTACAGGTAAGTGTTGGAGATACGTGACGTGTGTTTTTAAATAGTGTGGTAAAGTTTCCTCCTCATAATTTACGAGCGAGCAGCCGAGGCAGGATTTACACCTGGTATAACCTGAGCTAACGTGAGTAATTATGGAACATGACAGGTAAAGATGTAGAAGGAAAAATAAATAAATAATTCAATGGATAAATAAATTGGAGGGAATAAAAACTAGAAAAATATATTGATTACATAAACCAAAAATAAATACATTATAATAAATAAATATTGAAAAAAAAATACAAAGGCAAAAATAAATAGTAGAAAATTATTCATCGTCAACAAAAACTAAGAGGAGGAACTTGTTTACATGACGTCACTCTATTGGGAAGGTGTGCGGTGGCTGAGTGGAGACAGCACTCACCTCCTGTCCTGAAGGAACACTGGTTCGAGCGAGGAGTACTACCAACCCACCCAGGTATAAGCGGGCACCTGACATTACAATTTAGGAAGTGAAGGCAATCGAGTGCAGTACGAGTGTATGTAGTGAGTTAATTGTAAAGGTATATGAACTCTTAAGTACAAACACCTGAGAAAAAACAAAGTTGTGGAATCGATTCTTACAAGCTGAGGTGTATGGATGTCCGTCCTCTGCATAATTTACCGAGACACACCTGAGTAAAATAAATCACCTTTCTGATGACTGTTTAAACATGAGCACACACACAGGAAGTCGTTCTCATCTACTAGTATTATCTACCAGACACCAAGGTCGTTCAGATCCCCCCCCTTCACCACCCCTACCCGGACAAAGCTAAGTGGTGGGGGTATCGTCTGGTAGTGGTGGGGGTCTTGTTAGTAGTGGTGGGGGTCTTGTTGGGGTAGTGGTGGGGGTCTTGTTGGGGTAGTGGTGGGGGGTCTTGTTGGGGTAGTGGTGGGGTCTCAAGGGTGTATTCAGTATATACAATGAACACACTATAATAATGACTCGACAATACACACACACACACACACACACACACACACACACACACACACACACACACACACACACACACACACACACACACACACAACTGTTAAGTTGGCCCATACCAACTCCCCTGAACCCTCCTCCCCACCGGAATATCAACAAGTTCTCGCCAGAAGTTACAATTTCATTTAGGAAAGGAACGGAACCAGTGTTGGACAGAGGTGAACAGTGGTGAACAGTGCTTAAGTCAGTGAGAACAACTCAACAGTAACAGTAGTACCCAAGTTAACCTTCACACAGTGAGGTCCCAGGTACCCAGTGATAACGGCCCGTGAGACCCAACAACAACCAGCGATGTGTTAATCCGTCTACGATAGGAAGGCCTGGGACCACACCTCACTCATATAACACCATCTGTGAGGGAATTACTACACCACATGTCCCTCATAACACCATCTGTGAGGGAATTACTACACTACGTGAGGTCCCTCATAACACCATCTGTGAGGGAATTACTACACCACGTGAGGCCCCTCATAACACCATCTGCGAGGGAATTACTTCACCACGCCAGGTCCCTCATAACACCATCTGAGGGAACTACTACACCACGTGAGGTCCCTCCTAACACCATCTGGGAGGGAGTTACTACACTACGAGTTTGCTGTTCAACACCTACATTAATCTGTATGTTCACTGTATGTTCCTTTACCTTTCTCTGATGAAGGCTTTTGTTAAACCACCAATGTATGTAATAAGTCATTTATGTCCAATGTATATTTTCAGCCTTCGAGCTGCAGAATTTTTTCAATAAACCGTTAATTATTATTATTATTATTATTATTATTATTATTATTACACACACCGCTACCCTAAGGACTCTTCACACCAAGTTCTACGTCGATCCGTGTGAAGCTTCATGAGACAGGAAGCTGAAGCTGACGTAAAACACGGGCAGTGCCGCTGACTGAACTAAGAGCTTCACTTTACCGGCTGATGATGAGGAATCACTCAGACTTCAGCTGTTATTGAAAATGATGATAATTGAACCGAAACACTACAATTACGGTTCAACGAGACATAATTATACAAAAAAAGGGCGTTTTTTCTTCCTCCCAAGGTGGCTGGCTGGTTGGGTCGTGGTTCACAAAGGTCCCGTGATCAATGTTTCTCGTAGGCGAAGTTGTATGAATACCCGGAACTAAATTGAGGTCAAGAACAAAAAAAAACATTAGAATTAAAATAACACATTCAGAGAGAGAGAGAGAGAGAGAGAGAGAGAGAGAGAGAGTCACCCGGAACAAGTTATAACAGCATCATCAAACAAATGGTCAGGGGGAGAAAGGAGGGAATACAAGCGTGACATGAGACTCCCTCCGTCCACCTACTATACTCTACAGGATCTCACCGTGAGTGTCCCAACCCTGCATCAAGACACACAGGTAAAATATTCTCTCTTGTGAATACCTTGACTGTTGCTCTATGTGTGTGTCAGTCTGGGGGAAGGTGGAAGTGTCTGCCCGAGGTCGTGTTAAAGAGGGCACCGTACATTACTATTTAAAGTATTGTAACACACAGGTTGCGACACTCAGCGGTGTAGGGAATTCAAGCCTCGAAGGCCTTCAGCGGGTCGACAACCTGACCGGGGGTTGTCCATACCTCACTTACATAGCTTAAAAGTCGGTTGTGTCACGTCAGGTTGTACCAGAGGCTGTGTTACACACACACTCGTCTGCTGGATGGTCTTGGAATAGCCGCTACCTGTCTGTGGTCACCAGCCACTTTACAGTCAGCCCTGGACGACCCCTAGTCTCAGTACGACCACTAGCCCTAAAACGACCACAATCCCCAACACGACCACTCGCCCCAACACGACCCCTAGCTTCGGCACGACCATCAGCCCCAGCACGACCACTAGCCCCAGCACGACCACCAGCCCAGTACACGACAATGGCTCCCCTGGGTGGACCGTCAGCCCGCTCGACCATTCATGACTGCAACAGTAGTGACGTAATTGTTGGAGGTGAACTGGTGGTCAGTGGCGACAGATGAAAGAAATAATAGAAATAGTAATTATTATCAATGGTTTAATGAAAAAAGTACAGCACTCAAAAGGTTAAAATGTGTGTGTGTGTGTGTGTGTTAGATATTATATGAGCGTATACTTCTTACTAGGTCAGAGACATTACGGTAATCACCTGATAAAAATATGTTTGATGAGATAAATTTGTTGATGCCAAGAGCCATAATGAAGTCGATTTCTTTCCTAATCTGCTCAATAACTTAAACTGTGGAATATGATCACGGGCACGACTCAGCGTGAAGTGAGCCCATCCCGAGTACTCGAGTACTATAACTTGTACCGCAAAGAGTACTATAAGTTGACTCACCAAGTATAATATATTAACCTAAAGTATACGAGTATGATAAGTTATTGCCCCGGATGTTGTCTCTTAACCAGATGAAATAAGAGAAATTACTCGTTAAGGAACACACTAAATTAACCGCTTGTAATCACTAAGTTCTTCCGCCTGGAGGATAATGGATTTATATTTATATCCCTTAACAGTAGGCTACAGTGAGGCAAATCGCAGAGACTTGTTCTTCAGTATTCAATTTTCTTAAAACTTAAAGTAATGATCAGGTTATCCAGGGCTATTACCCCCAGGGATACTTAGCTTGGAGTTATGAAAGAGACCAGAGAGGAGAGGAAAGCGCCCAGTAGCGTACGACAGTGGTAAAGTCAACAGCTAACAAGCATTCCCAGTGGCGAAGAAAAAATGCTCAATTACATGTGAGTACCGCGTGACAGGAGCAATTAGTTGTTGTCAAGCGGTGGTAATAACAAATGTGTGAGGCCCCCTGGATCAGCCCAGCCCGGAGCGGAGGGTCAGCAAAATGTGGCGGGCGGTCTTAAGGGCTCACCTGAAGGCGCCTGTGTCCTTGCCAACCACCACACCTTACCACCAGGTCAACGACAGCTTCTCCACGGCAACCACCCCTCCTCCACACCCTCTATTGCACTCAAACATCTCCCGCACTCCTTGTAGGGGCGTGGGAACATAACGCAAAGTTTATTCAACAAGAAATGTGGAAAATTTTGAGAGGCGAAGGAGGCTTGTCTTCGGTACGTTCTTGTGGCGACTGTTGGATGGCTACGTTTACGAGTACGTGTAATATATATCAACGTAGGGAAGTTTGTTTGCAATATATTAACTTAAATAACTCCAGTTAATAGTCACTTTAACAGTTATTTAGTGAAACAGAAAAGTTTTACGAGTATTCAAACTTGCGGAAATAGGTTTAGTCGAGGAGGTTGGTGACACCTGGCAGGGAAGGAGTACCCGCGGCACGTGTCGTTCCTGCTGGTAATGACGACCAACCGGGTCCTCCTCACAGCATGTTTCAGTCCATTACACGTCGTATTTACACCACAATAACGTCAATTAGTCACAATGGTGTTGACTGACACAAGAAAATCGGCGAATGGGAGCAAGAGGCAGGTGACGGGGCCAGCCAGTGTTGGTGCAGGACAGGCCACAGGGGACACGAGTCATGGCGGTCAGAACACTCATGTGACACTGAACGAAAACCTTTTCACCGATGAATACTGAGATAAATTAGCGGCAAGAGCGACGCCTCCAGCACTAACAAGAGCAATCTGTTTTAAAAGTAATGGGCGAGGTTGAAATGTTAAGAGAAATATGTGAAACTATGTAAATATACACTCGCTTATTTCTTACCAAGACGACTGATGGGTAGATTTTTTTTCAACAATATTCTCTCATTAAAAAATATGACCAACAATAAAATGAAATGATAATCAATAAAAATCCTTCAGGCATCTCATTATTATATAAATCATCACTCAACTCCTTATCATATCAATCAGACGTTAGTTTCACTTCTACGATAAAATAATTTACAAATATACTCAGTTTTACGATCATTTATGGAAGCCTTATTTAGCGTTGGTTGTGAGCGGCCAAGACGTGACCTTTCGTAACAGGTCGACCACAGGAAGCATCACCACCCGAGGCGCCACAATCCCCGCTGTGTGGGAGAGTGTGGGAGAGAAAGTGCCGAGGGAGAGGGAGAGGGATAGGGAGAGGGAGAGGGTCCGTTTGGGAGAGTGAAAATATATATATAACCTTATATTCAGCGCTGCGACTCGACACATCACAACACAAAACTGAAATCACCGCCTTTTTATCTAGCACAAGGGAGGTGGGGTGGACAGATATGAAGAAACAGTGATATGATTTTACACTTTGTCTATACTTCCTGGTGGTTGGGGGGAGGGAGGGGGCAGATAACGCTGGTAATGGAGATAAGGGGAGCATCTAGGTACGGGGAGAGGAGAGAGAGGAGGAGGAGGAGGCATAGGAGGGAGATGGAGAAGAAAGAGGAGGAAGGAGGGAAATTCTAAATTACAGTACAGGGTGGGAGAGACAGTTACGCTTACGAATGAGGAAACAGGGAAGAAGAGAAGAAAACACTAACATTCAGGACGAAGAGAGGAATAGACAAAGAAAATAAGGAAGAATTTGAAAAAAGAATAAACATATGAAACACCAAGAAACAGATAACATTTAATACACCTTTATATCAGCAGTAACCCTAAGCACTAACCTAACATACAGTAACCTAACATAACCTGACGTACTAATTACAGCATAGTGAGATGTCTTCACCTTTTACCCTTGCATTAATCTGTACGCCAAGTAAAGTGTTTCTCTAGCGTATCCAAATACTTCACATAACAGCCCTGAGGTGTGACCAGAAGCCGCCTATTATCACGAGAGAAATATAAGTTATTCTTTGAGGACGATGGTTTAATAATCCTTTGACGACAGCGTTTAATTAAAAACATTTGAGGACGATGGTTTAACTTCCTAAGAACACTGAATGAACCTTTAACCACTAGTTACAATGAGGATATACAATAATTATTAAACATACGTAAATAAATGTCTTTTACACGTGAATAAATGCATACAAAACTACATAAGGTTATAAAATTCTTCCCGGAAGGTACACGTTTAGTAATATGTACCAAGGGGTCAGATGAGGTCACCACCAACACAAGTTCATTCATAAAAGACTCTGGCAGGTGTGGACCAATCAGCCGGCTACTCTACTGGGATGCTGGTAGGTGTGGACCAATCAGCCGGCTACTCTACTGGGATGCTGGTAGGTGTGGACCAATCAGCCGGCTACTCTACTGGGATGCTGGTAGGTGTGTGGACCAATCAATACTGGGATGCCGGCTAACTGCTGGTAAGGTGTGGACCAATCAGCCGGCTACTCTACTGGGATGCTGGTAGGTGTGGACCAATCAGCCGGCTACTCTACTGGGATGCTGGTAGGTGTGTGGACCAATCAGCCGGCTACTCTACTGGGATGCTGGTAGGTGTGTGGACCAATCAGCCGGCTACTCTACTGGGATGCTGGTAGGTGTGGACCAATAAGATAGCTCTTCCTTATAATAAGCTGCAGCTGTTGTTTGACCCGTGACCCCTGGCTAATCCTATCAATTATAACTAACCCGCTGTAATCTAAGCACCAGACCAGGCATCTTAGACTGAAGCAAAGTGTTGAGTGTTGTGTTTGGTCTTGTGTGTGTGTGTGTGTGTGTGTGTGTGTGTGTGTGTGTGTGTGTGTGTGTGTGTGTGTACAGTACCTACGCTAATACGGACACACGGTCATGAGGTTCATTCATCTGTTGTTTTCTTTGTTCAGTAATGCAACAGCGGCGAGATTCAACAGAGTTTTTCCCCCGCCTGCTACTCCTCAGCCTCTCTCTCTCTCTCTCTCTCTCTCTCCACCTGAACTAGCAAATTATCTCTCGACATGAAGTGAACACCTTGCATTGTTCACCCTTCCCCTCTCACCCCCCCATGGCGAGTTCATATCGTCTAATTTCCCCATTATATTTATTATTTAATTTCTGACTTGCTTAAAAGGATAAAAATAAATGAAAACGTTGCATATTTTTTCTTACTTTCAAACTTTTGTCCATAAGAAGACGAATGAAATACTTTGTTAGATATTTTTTTTTCCTGATGTATCTTGAAGGGAAAAAATGTGGAAAGAAAAGGAAAAAAAGTTATATATTTTTCCTTTTCAAAATCTCTTTAAGAAATACGAGTTGTAGATTATTATCACGTTAAAGATTGTTACTGTGTCTAATTACGTGGCAGAACAGGTTATGGTTTAAGTCAGATTTAGATTTTTACTTCAGATTTACCTCCTTTAATCAGATTCAGACTCATTCAGATTTACCCCTTCAGCCAGATTCAGATTTTTTTTCTTCAGATTAACACCTTCAGCTAGATTCAGACTTTCAGATTTACCCTAAAAGTCAAATTCAGATTTTCCCAATATTTCTCAGATTTTTCCCAATATTTCTCAGATTTTTCCCAATATTTCTCAGATTTTTCATAATATTTCTCAAAAATTTCCACTACAACAGACCTGAAGGCCCCAAACACCTGTCACCTTCAATAGCCTGTGTCAGTGTACATTACGATCTTATACCTGTCGGAATTCAAGTAGTCTCTTTGTCTCTGCACAGCAAATATTTCTTAATGGTTTGATTTTATTTTTATTTACATCATCACGTTGTAAACACATAACCAGGACCTTCACAAGGACTCATCAAGGGGTCATGACCTATCTGGTATCGTTGTTACTCGTGACTTTTATGTTCCTTGGTGTGTGTGTGTGTGTGTGTGTGTGTGTGTGTGTGTGTGTGTGTGTATCAAGTGTGAGAACGAGATTACCTGTTGTTGTTATTATTGTTGGTGGTGTTGTTGTTGTTATTGGTGTTATTGTTGTTGTTGCTGCTATTATTATTGTTATTATTATTGTTATTATTGTTGTTGTTGTTGTTAATATTTAGTGTTCTGGCTACATCAGTCATCTAACCTAACCAAACATAAAACACAACTTCGAAAAATAAAACCACCCACACACACACACACACACACGCTCTATCGTTTTCCTCCTTTGTCCTGGCAATAGGAGAGAGCAGTGACATCACCAGTGTATTGTTGACTAAATAGAAACGTCTGTGTTTTTTCATAAAATTTCCATAAGGGGAACACTCGCCTCTTCCTCCCGGCAGATGGGTACATATGATCCCTCCACACAAGACGCTTATAATCGGCTCAGTATGAATACGTCTTCTAATTAATATCATGATTTATATTCATCAATTGACACAAGAGGATTATAGACGAGTTAATAGGGTGATTATATTTGACACAAGAGGATTATACAAGAATTATTAGGATGATTATATTATTTATTGTCTTTGGAAAATTATCTCTTGTGGTGTATTCGATCCCTTATAAATGTATTGCCATAAAATATTCAATCCCTTATAAATGTATTGCCATAAAGTATTCAATCCCTTATAAATGCATTGCCATAAAAGTGCTTAAAAATACCACAAGGGACAAGAAAGTGCTACAAAAATACCACAAGGGGTAAGAAAGTGCTACAAAAATACCACAAGGAGCAAAATAATGGGATGACCTTCTCTTTATCTCACAACCAAACAGGTAACAATTATTCCTGTGGCCCGGAGGCAGCCCCCTTACCCACCAGCCATCCAGCTATTAGTGAGGAAAAAATATATATAATTTTCTCCTGTGAGCTAAAGAGATGAAATGTATTACAACTTCCATTCATCCCGCGATAAGTTCCTGAGAGTGCAGCTGTAGATGGGTAGTGTGTGTGTGTGTGTGTGTGTGTGTGTGTGTGTGTGTGTGTGTGTGTGTGTGTGTGTGTGTGTGTGTGTGTGTGTGTGTGTGTGTGTGTGTGTGTGTGTGTGGTAGTAAGTTATGTTATTGGTAGCTACTGTTTGTGATCACTGTGTCATGTTATCACTGTGTTATGTTATCACTGTGTCATGTTATCACTGTGTCATGTTATCACTGTGTCAATGTTATCACTGTGTCATGTTATCACTGTGTCATGTTATCACTGTGTTATGTTATCACTGTGTCATGTTATCACTGTGTTATGTTATCACCATGGATCACCTTACTGGCAAATGTCATGAGAGAGAGAGAGAGAGAGAGAGAGAGAGAGAGAGAGAGAGAGAGAGAGAGAGAGAGAGAGAGAGAGAGAAACAATGAAACAAAAAATATATAAAAGGAAAAATTGCAAAAAACTGAAAGAAAAAAAGTCTTATAATTCGAGTAAGACAAGGCAGGGGCGAGGGGTGCCTAGGGTGGGTCGTTGTTATGTGGTGGGGTGATAATGGTGGGGGGTGGTGGACAGGGTGTAATGAAGGGATAGGCAGCAGTAGCGAGCACGGGTAGGAATGACTTCACCTCTGGCTAGGTTAAAGGCCCTTATTTGGCCCACTCTCTCTCTCGCCTTCTCACGTCACCACACACACCTTGTCAAAATCCTAAAAAAATTACGTGTTTTCTCAAGACTTGTAATACGTACACCCACCACCAGAGGACTCCACATACACACACACACACACACACATTGTACGCGGGTGCAGGAGCCGTGAACAAGCGTAACACCAGACGAACCTTTCCATTACCTGTCTCACTGTAATTATCCCGGCCTGAGGTGAGTGACGCTCACCACGTATAACATATCTCCTCTCCTACCGTCACACCTCCTACCGTCATACCTACCGTCAGACCTCTCCCACCGTCACACCCCCTACCATCACACCTACCGTCAGACCTCTCCCACCGTCACACCTCCTACCGTCACATCTCCACCTACCACCGCCACCTCACTTCCCCACCACACCCCACACCCACCTCCCACCACCGTCACACACCCTAACTCCCACCACCGTCACAACACCCTCTCCCTACACCGAGACACACACACTATGGGGGGCCTCTGGCTCTTCAAAAACACAATCTCTGGTTACTGCACAAAATAGGGTTGTACGGACAATGACCTACTTGAAAAAAAACATCACACAAACGAAAAATTTGCTATATTGAAAATTTTAAAATTCGAAGATATTAACACATACTGCTGTGCCCTCTTTGTTTACAAATCTATCAATCACTTGCTTGACAATAATTACTTCCAGTTCCGGAATAATCAGAGATACAACTTAAGGCACCCAGAGCTACTAAGACCACCCCCCATGCGCTCCTCTCAGTCCCAGACCTCCATAAAATATCACGGTGTGAAGGTGTGGAACAACTTACCCCCACCCATCCCAGCAAAGACTACGCTCCCTTCCTTTAAATAATCTCTAAAAAAATATCTATTGTCTAAGTATTAATATTTCTTGTAACACCTACTATATTTACAGTACCTGCTTTTATTGTACCACCAAATCCGTTTTATCGGAAATTATCATGTAAATAGATAAGTAATTACCATTGCAATAAACATAATTGCCAACTAGACATAATCCTGACAGCTCTGTCCTCTTGTTCAACCTTATTACTGTACAGCCCAGGTTGTACTGCTCCCCCATTATACTTATGTTTTCAATTCCACTGTAATTTATGTATATACTTATAATATAAATACAAAAATAAAATAAAATAATAAATAAAATAAATAAATATTGAAGTGATAACCGTGGTAACATTAAGAGATGTTCTTATTACCACCATGCTATTTTACTATTCCAGATGATACTAAATGTTACATAATACTTCCTTGAGATAAATGTATCGCATATATCAGGTGCCTAAAAGAGAGCTCAGGTTCTCAACTGGCTCAGCCATGTTAATATTGTTATTATTATCCACTCTGTATCTGTGTTTTTCCGGCCAAATAAACTGTTTCAATTCACTACACCGGATAGAGTGTATCAGTACATTAATAAGCTCTCCATGATACCTCGCTGTGTTGAACTGTACACAAATAAGACGCAATGACAAGCCTATTGATAAATAAGTCAAGAGTATCATTTTTAGATTAAGTTACGTTTAGTTAGATGTGTGTGTGTGTGTGTGTGTGTGTGTGTGTGTGTGGTTTGGTTAGGTTAGGTTGGGTTAGGTCACACCACAACTGATAAACAACCATACAGTAAACCATGCACTGGGTCAGTACGTCATAAAACACGAGTCAATATACACTAATAACACTTAACAATAACATGAGGGGGAGAATCAACCACTAAGACACACACCTGGGGATGTAAAAATGTGATAATTGCAGGTGTGTGGGACAGGTGACACGCCCGGAGGTTCTTGAGGTGATTGGCGGAACAAAAGGAATTTAACTCCTGGCTCGCGAGTCTTACCCTGTATTGCCACCTCACGAAAAATAAAAAAAGAAGTGTGGACAGGACAGCAATTTGGTGACCCCCGTGGGCAATGTACAGCAGTCTGGCTCATTGTCACTGTAATACTGAGCCACAAACACCGTGCCGAGTGGTGACAAGACAAGGACTCTCCCCTCCAGTCTGCCCCACAACAATGGTCCCTGCGCCACTAACAACTGTTATTACCGCGTGATTAAGGATTCGCTATAAACAATCGCATTTAAACACAACCTCAAGAATACGAAGAAAAAAAAAGCTGTGGTTGTAATGCTGATCAAAAAATTTACTCGGCGTTACAATCAATATAATCTGGTTTAACACAGGTTCATGAGTAATACAAATATGGTACAAGGATCGGCTCTAAAATATACTTTGATTTCAAATGACTGTAATTTAGAGGAGGACCCGGCCGAGGGTGAAGGTGACAGCTGTAGACGGGGCGGGGCCGGGCGAGGTGCTGCACTTGGCGGGTCCTCAGCACTAGTATCAAATGGATGATTGACTGCGAATGAAGGAGTGTATGGGCGAGAAAAAAATCTCCTCTAGGATGAGTTTTTTTCCGCGCCATCATCCGTATTCACTCACGTTTGTCACTCACTGTTATGTTGTTAGAAACCCAGGTGCCTCTAACGACACCCCTAACGCGATGTTGTGGACAGAACAGGGATAAGAGGAGAAGTTTTTAAAGAGTTGGTCAATTAATAATGTGTTTTAGCTAAGAAGACTGATAGCCCCCTGGCGGCGAGAGGACAAACTGCCACACACAACACGTTCCTCATGTTCCTCAGTACTGTACAGCCTTCTGGTCCTAAAGTGTGTGTTAAACGGGAGCTGACGGTATATAACAAATATTAATAATAATGCAAAAAAAAAAACCCGGCAAAACTGACGTTCATATTTAGAGATATTTTAATCACAAAGTAAAATTTCATTTGTAACTGACTTGTGTATGAATTTCAGAAGCCTTGTTTACCTGACAATCCTAATATGATGTTCTTCAACTTTAACAACGGTGTGCGTGTGTGTGTGTTGTTCTCTTCACTGTGTACACTATCCAACATGATTTCTCTCACCAGTAAGAACGTTTATTAATAGAACTTAACCTTGAGCAAGTCACTCCGGAAACTGATCATCGTCAACACAAGAATATATATATATATATATATATATATATATATATATATATATATATATATATATATATATATAATCCTTTCTGGAAAGGATCAACTTTTGAAATGGACAACAAGGGCGGATTTCAGGGGGTCCTGGGGGTCCACCGCCCCCCTTTTCATCAGAAATTCCAATACTTCTTTAATGCAGTTTTGTACTCAGGTATTTTTGTATAGTTATAAGTAATTAATATTAACTTCAGAATATCTCCTAATATTAAGTGCACATGGCCTCAAAATGCCCAGCTGGATGGGCTCGCTTTGCTGGCCAAGTTCCCTCACCCAAAACTTCTTGGACCCCCCTTTTGATATTCCTGGGTCAGCCCCTGAAGAAGTACATGTTCCTTGTGTGCTGCTGCTTTCATGTTGAAATTAATTTGTCAGTGAACGAGCGAGTCAATCAGCAATAAGGCAAGTTTACAGCTGCTGGAACAACTAATGTTACCTAAATATTGTGAGAGAGAGAGAGAGAGAGAGAGAGAGAGAGAGAGAGAGAGTTCCCACATAACAGCTGCAGCAGGCCAGGCAGGGAAGAAGGACAAGGTACTAACGCCCTGGGGTCGACCACAACCCTTGAGGTACTGCTCCTAAACCCAGCCACCACCACCACGGGGCTACTGTCTCAAGGGTACACGCCACGCTACCACAACTACTGTCCTCTCCACACACACACACACACACCGTAATATTTTTGCTGGTGTAAATCTCGACGTAAAATGTGTATGAGGCGAAGAATCTCAAAAGGTGAATTAATTACTTAAGAGCGGAAACACCAGGTGCTTGATAATGAAGACAACATCATGTCTCTTTGCGTCACTCTCAACAGCTTCTATTCACCATCTGTTCACTATCACCAACTTATGTTCCTCTAAATTTAATACTGACAACAAATAGGGAGATGTGTAAAAAGAAACTCAGCACCGTATCAAAATATTGTAGACTATGGAATTGTGATAAAATAATACTATTTTTGTGTGGTTAACGGCCAAGAAAGAGATCAACTTTGTCTGACGATAGAGGGAATTAATGTAAGCTATACCCCCCCAGGTACTTGTAACTCGAAGCTTGGTTCACCGACTCTGGAAAAATGGATAGTGGATAGTTTTTGCACCAGACAGCAAGTGAAGCCACGATCAATAAGTGCTACAAAAATTTGCATATCTGATCTAAACCCTTTTATGACAGTGCATGAGGTATACTTAAGTAAGAAATTTATCCTGGATTTTCACAGCGAGTCGCACACCAGCAGGGTTGAGAGTATGTCAGTGCAAAGACAGTCATTTACAAAGTGACCGACTCGTGTTGATAGATTGTACGCTCTCTGCATATTGTCGTGAAAGGTCTCATATGTTGACTTTCTCCAGTATCAGTACACTCTTAAATGAAAATGTATATGTGCCTGAATTATGTAATGATGTACAGTAGCTAAAACAACTATCTGTGCATACTTTGTGGGAAACAATACGAGACCATGGACGATAAATTTTGGTATATGAGGGCTGTCACTAATCACACGTAAAATTTAGGAGCATATCGACCCCCACCTGCATAGATAGCTGTTTTAGCTACTGTACATGAGGTACTAGGAATCTATAGTTAAGTTTGAAATCGTCCCTTACTTGTTTTGATTTAAAATATTTTGTTGGACTGATATATTTTGAATTCTATTGTATATATTTACCATGTATTTATACTTTTGTCAATAAACTACTAAACTATATACAGCAAGCAAGTGATACCATACCTAACCTAACCACAACATATATTGGGACAACACCATCATAACACCATAACAGGACAAATTTGACACCATAAAAGACCGACATTACCACCACATTAGGCCATATAAACTTCACTACAGCAAGAAGGAAGGATCATACCTACCAAAACAACAACCAGGTCTTAACTCCTACCACAGACCTCCAAGTTGACCTCAGCTGACCTGTCACAGTGAGATCAGTATCCTTCATGTGACCTGACTCTTATAGCCCCAGTATCTTTGAAAGGACCTGACTTATGGCTCCAGTATCTTTGAAAGGACCTGACTTATGACTCCAATATTCTTCAAAGGACCTGACTCTTCAGGGTTCTTGTGTAGGGCAAAGATCTCACCCAAGCATCTCATCTCCAGAAGGGATCATTCAAAAGAAGTCTCATAGGTAGCCTTAGGGAGACAGTGGGAGCCTAGAGAAGTTAAGAGGAGCCTTTGGGAGATACTGGGAGCCTTTGGGAGATACTATGAGCCTTTGGGAGATACTAGGAGCCTTTGAGGGGCACCGTAAGAGTCAGAGAGTTACTGGAAGACTCGTGAGCCTCTTAGTACAGCCTTCTTGCCCCCAGCACAAGAACGAGTTCCTCACGTGGTAACACCCGCAAGCTTGGCGTGTGTACCTGTAGGGCGGCAGGGCTTGTGGGTGGTAGAATGTGTGGGTGGCAGGAAATGTGGGCGGCAAGGCTTGTGGGTGGTAGAATGTGTGGGTGGCTGGAAATGTGGGCGGCAGGGCTTGTAGGTGGTAGAATGTGTGGGTGTAAGGTAGGGTAGAATGAGGCTGGAAATGTGGGCGGCAAGGCTTGTAGGTAAATGTGAGGTGGTGATGGGGTGGCTGGCTTGTGGGTGGTGGCAGAGGTGGCTGTAAGCGGGGCGGCTAGGGCTGTAGGTGGTAGAATGCGTGGGTGGCTGGAAATGTGGGCGGCAGGGCTTAAGGGTGGCAGGAAATATAGTGGGTAAGACTTGTGAGAGGAAATAGCCAGGGGTGGTGTAAGGTGATGGGCATTTAATTATCGAGCTCAGTATGGAGTCCTGAGGTCAGTATGAGGTCAACAGGAGGTCGTGAGGTCAGTATGAGGTCAACAGGAGGCCAGAGCAGGGAGTCAGTATGGAGGTCGGAGGAGCAGCAAGAGGTCAACAGGAGGTCGAGGTCAACAGGAGGTCAGGAGGTCAACAGGAGGTCGTGAGGTTAGCGTGAGGTCAGTAAGGAGGCTCAACAGGAGATCGTGAGGTTAGCGTGAGGTCAACAGGAGGTCGTGAGGTTAGCGTGAGGTCAGTATGAGGTCATGAGGTCAACAGGAGGTCGTGAGGTCAGTATGAGGTAAACAGGAGGTCGTGAGGTTAGCGTGAGGTCAGTATGAGGTCATGAGGTCAACAGGAGGTCGTGAGGTCATGAGGTTAACAGAAGATCGTGAGGTCACCATGAGACATTACCGTGACGCGTGGCCTCAAGTCAACACTGAGGTAATGACCACAATAACATCAAGAACTGAGAGGGTGGAGGGCGGGATGGGGTGGGGCGGCGGCGTGTTCACCTCACCACTAATTGGCCATGGAGGAAAGTATGCACAGGTACATCTCATCTCCATCTCCACAGGGCAGAATGAGTTCGCTTAAAATTGCAACCTGTGATTATTGTCCAACAATTAGTACTCAACAACCGCGCCAGAAATTGAGATATTCAACGTTTAGGAAAAAAAAATTACAATATTGAAAAACGAAAGAATAAAACCTAACCTAACCAACTGTAAAATATAAGAGAGAATGTTTCTAGTAAAAGATATTATATAAATAACTCTAAAATAAGACTGAAAGATAATTATAATAAAATACTTCAACAGCATAATGTATGGGAAAAAATATATACCGGGGATGATATGAAGCTTCGACCCCCGCAAGCATACCAAAGAAAAATATTCCCCCCCCCCTCCCCACCGCCCCTGGACAAGCAAATAAATTCCCCTAATAAACGCATATCTTCCTAATCACCCAAAAATCACCCCATTATTCCACTAACAATCAATAACATCCAATGAAACTAATTTCGGTCCTGAACAAACACAAACTCATTCAAGTCTTAACTCTTGACAGTTTTTCTGGAGAATGAATGAGGGTGGGGGGTGAGGGGGCGGTCACGGGATGGGTGGGGACCTCAAACCTCGTCTCAGGCAAAGAGTCAGGTCAGGTGGGTCTCAGGTGAGTTGGGTGGGTCAGGTGATTTGGGTGGGTCAAGTGATCTGGGTGGGTAGGGTGGGTTAGGCGAGTCGGGTGATTCGGGTGGGTTCAAACACCAGACTCAATAGACCTTCCAACATCAACAAAAGGTGTGACGTATTTAGCTTATCGTGACACTTTATATTATCGATGTGAGAGAGAGAGAGAGAGAGAGAGAGAGAGAGAGAGAGAGAGAGAGAGAGAGAGAGAGAGAGAGAGAGAGAGAGAGAGAGCCAACACCTACCTGAGAGAGGAGAGCCAGGTTCCCCCCGGTCAGCAGTCAGACTGTAGGAGTGCTCGACCTTGACTGTGGGTGTTTCCTGTTGATGGGCCGCTAGGATGGTGCTGAGTGACCCCAGGGACCCCAGGGAGCTCAGCTGGGAGATGACCCCTAGGGAGGCCTCCGTCATGAGCCTGTCGTTGAGTACCACCCCAGCAGCACCGCCCAGTCCGCCGTTTTCCAGCATTCCAGACCAGTCCAGCTCACTCGCTGCCTTCAATGCCTCCTGCAAGAGAGATAAAACATTTATTATTTATATATTCACAAATTTGGTTTGTTTATTAGGAGAGGACTGTCAAGTATCCGCCAGGGTTGGGAGTAACCTGCGGGTAATCGATTAATACAGCAAGTAATATAATTCTTATGAGTACGATAGAAGGTCAAAATCTAAACATGTTTCCAATCATCTCTACTCCTGCTGTACCCTATGTGTTCCCCTTCACCTTGTCACGGGGAATACAATAGAAACATGTATAACTAATGCTCCAATATCCTCAGTAAATGTTTGTACTGACTAAATCTTTACCCAATAAATTCCAATCCTATCAAACTCGTAAACCGGTAATTAAACACATTGCTGGGTCATAAAATGTTCCTTCACCTCCGTATACTATAAAGGTCACTATCAAACTACTGTACTTGAAAAATTATAACTTATTGCGTCCTTCGAGTTGTCTTATTCACTCCAGGACGCAACTTATAATTTATTGCGTCCTTCGAGTTATCTTATTCGCCCCATGACGCAACTTATAATTTATTGCGTCCTTCGAGTTATCTTATTCGCCCCATGACGCACAGACAGGAATATCATCGTGTGTTTTTCAGAGGAGAAGGTTTGGCTGCCTGGCTATAATGAGAGGCAATCATCATCATTACACACTTGTTCAGAAGTAGTTACACGGTCTTTCAACTCCCAATGAAAATATCTATAGTTTAACCCTTTGCGAATCAGGGGGGTTTAAACCATCGTCCTCAAAAGGTTAAACCCATCGTCGTTAAAAGGTTTAAGCACCACGTTAACTCCCTACACCATGACATGTTAAAAGGGCACAAACCATTCTGACGATATACGGTACTCGAAAAAAAGTGACGTTATCCAAATTTAATGGATGACTGAATGATCTTTGTGTTCATCTTATATTTGTGTCCTTGAAAGATTATTATTATTATTATTATTATTATTATTATTATTATTATTGCAAAGGGACCAATGCCTCACCCAGTACTACTCCAATGATATAATAATCTTCATCATATTCTTAACTTTAGTATAACATTACTAAACTAGGGATGAGTCACCCAATCACCCCAATACACTGTAGATAACTATACTACTACTTCAACTAATCGAGACAACTTATTGGAGAAAATCACCAAAGTCATTAACCGATTGACACACCGAGAGAATTTTTCAGAGGGGCACAAAGGGTAAAAAAAAAATAATAATAATAATAAACTAAAATTGAATAAAAGGAAAAATGGAACAAATAAAAAGCGAAAATTAATTAAAAGAAAAAAGAAAATGAAACCGAAATAAAAAAAAACGAAAAATAGTTCACCAGCGCCGTGACAACTTTATCAACAAGAACTTAAAAGCTCGAGCCAAGAGTGGAAGTTATTTCAACTCTCTTTTCCTTTCACTTTCTCAGCTTCCTTCTCTCTCTCTCTCTCTCTCTCTCTCTCACACCAGGCACGAGTGGACAGACATAGATAATGGGAAGAGAAGGGTAATGGGGGGTAATGGAAGGGGTAATAGAGGGGGGGAATAGAGGGGGGAATAGAGGGGGTACGGGGGGAATAGAGGGGGTAATGGGGGTTATATAATAGAAAACAGAGGGCAGGGAACTGAGTATGAGTAAGGTGAGGGGAGTGAGGGTAGGGAAGGGAACTATGTGAGGAGAAAAGGGTGGGAGGGAACTGAGGGAAGATGGTAAATACGAAAGGAACAAAGGAGGGATTGAGAAGAGAGAGAGAGAGAGAGAGAGAGAGAGAGAGAGAGAATGATTATATACATACGTTGAACCAAAGCATTATCAGCTATCAGAGGAAATCCTCCAGTTACCAACCCCCCCCCCACGCTTAGCTTCCTGTCTCAGCTGAAGGACGACAACGCTCGAACTCACTAACGAAACCCGACACTCCGAACCTGAACCTTGAACCCTGAACCCCGAGATCTGAAGTTTCAAATTATTATAGCCTCATTTTTTATGCTTATTTATAGTCACAACAATTGATTCGGGGTTCGTTGTGTCAGAGTTTGAGATTCGAGGCGCCAGGGTTCAGTATATACCGCATCTTCAAATAAATGTCAAAACATAATATACTTACGGGTCATATAATCACTAAACACTACAATGATAAACTTAACAAAATAATAGAATAAAATACAAGTTATAAAAATAAATAAACACCACTGCTCACAGCCAATCAGAGGAGAGTTCACATACCGTGTAGCAGAACATGCGTCAATAATGTAAACACAGCAAGCAAAACAAAAATAGACCAATCATAAAAACAGGTTTGGGTAGATGATTATACCTCCTTCCCTCCTCCTCCTCCCCCCCAGGTTAAGGAGAATTTGCATATCACGTAGACAAACACATGCAAACAACATAAACACAAGGAGCAAGTAAACACAAAATCGCGACAAACAAGTGAAGTAAATTTGCGAGGTGTCGTCCTTAACACATGCAGCCAATAGCAAGAGAGGTTACATACCATGAAGACATACATATGGAAAAACACGAACACAGGAAGCAAACAGATACCAAAACGATAACAAAACACATATAACTTGTAACAGGTAACGGAGCCGCTTTCCCTAGGGTATATTTACCGTTAACAGGAAGACGATTTACATGTCATTCACTCACACACACACACACACACACACAACCAAACCAACACACGCAAAAAGTAGATAAAGTAACCAAAAACAGACCAAACGAGCAGCCAATAGGAAGAGAGGTTTACGATGCTACTAAGGCCGTAGACACAAGCACAACAAACAGGTAAGTCCAGGTAAATCTAGGTAAGTTAAGGTAGGAGGTGATGGTGTTTCCCTGAGGCTTTTAGTTAACCAGGTGTGTGTGTGTGTTTGTGTGCGTGTGCGTGTGCGTGTGTGTGTGCGTGTGACAAGAACAGCAGTCTTTGTTCACACCTGGTGTAGAGAGAGAGAGAGAGAGAGAGAGAGAGAGAGAGAGAGAGAGAGAGAGAGAGAGAGAGAGAGAGAGAGAGAGAGAGAGAGAGAGAGAGAGAGAGACTTGAAAAAAAAGAGAGAAAATGAGAGAAAATATATATACCACTCAAGTTTATATTTGGGTCACGAGTGGTGGTGTAACACATGGTCAGTGTCAGCAACAGGTGAGTGTGTGAGGTGAAGTCTGCGTCATTACCGGGGCGGGACCCCACCTAACATACTATAACATAACATAACCTCACTTACTATACACTATTCTTTCATTACCTGTCATAATACCACAATTTCCTCCCTTAATACATTATACTGTATGTCTATGTATTTAACTGTATTTCTGTAATGCTCTTCCTTATATTTTGTATTTCTGAAGTTTTAATCATTATTCTGTATTATATTATTTTTCATTTACAATCACCAATTACTTTTCTAAATCCCTGTTACGTATCCAGTCTTTAATAAATATCTAAATCACCAAAGTGTGTTTCTAAGTTTCTAATCGTCATACATTTCTAAATTTATTCCGTAAATTTAATTATCATCATCAAGTTTGTATTCGGGTTTTTTCATCCTAGAGTTAATTAATTAATTCATTTATTTCATCTATTCATTTATTTATAACTCATTTCATTTCGCATTGTTTCTATATTGACTAAAATATGTTATTTTAGATTCTTATCTGACTCAACTAAAGACATTCAATTTTACAACACTCATTTGACCCTTGACGCAAAAAACAACGCGTAGTACTTTTGTTTTTTTATTTGAAGTAACACATTAAGTTAAGACACTTATTTGAGTAGGTGTTTTTCCCGCGCTCTTTTTCAACTATGTAAACAAACCCGCATGAAGAATACCTGATGTGAGTTAAAAGCGATCCAATGCCACTGCTGTCTGTCTAAATCGACCTGGGAAAAGTATTCATTCCCTGATTTCATTTACAACTATTTCACCTCTTATACTATTTTCATTCTATTAACCCGGTACTTAGAAACCTTCCATATCAGGATAGGTTAAAGAAACTAAACTTGCATTCCCTGGAAAGACGAAGAGTGCGGGGAGATATGATAGAAGTATTTAAGTGGGTGAAAGGAATCAATAAAGGCGATATAGACAAAGTTCTTATAATATCCGAGCAGGATAGGACTCGGAGCAACGGATTTAAGTTGGATAAGTTTAGGTTTAGGAGGGAGATAGGAAGAAACTGGTTCACAAATAGGGTGGTGGACGAGTGGAACAAGCTTAGCAACTTTGTAGTAAGTGCGGGAACGCTGGGAAGTTTCAAAGGAGGCTAGATAGATTCATGGACGATAGAGAGTGGTAGTAACTCTCGACAGGAGCTGCCATGCACAGGCCAACCGGCCCATTGCAGACTCCTTATTTTCTTATGTTCTTATGTTAACAGGACAGATTTCAGAGTACAGTGACAGATTTCAGAGTACAGGGACACGTAGAAGTACAGAGATTTCAGAGTACAGATACAGAGTTTTCAGAGTACAAATACAAGTAAACTTCAAAGTATACACATTACATACGACTACTCAAAGGAAGTTTACATTATGACGTCACAGAATCTTGTAAACAAAAGATTGAGAAATGACGTATTATGGAATTTCAATAAGGGTGACATAAGGATCATGCGAGATCTGTGTGTGTGTGTGTGTGTGTGTGTGTGTGTGTGTCTGTGTGTGTGTGTGTGTGTGTCCAAGTGGTGAAGAGAAAAGCTGTATCTCCCCCCACCTTGTCAGAACATTTCTAATTGGTGTTTCGGTACTAAATTGATTATATTATATCTGTGTCCTATCAGTCGTCATATAACCTGCCTGGTGTTATGTATGAACCATTATATATCCCTACCGTTATACACATGCTAGATGACTACTGAGAGAGAGCCAATAAACTAAAGGACTTTACGGAACCTTGTTAGTCCACGGGATCATTCCTGCCGCCTTCACCGCCTCCTGCAGGAAAAGAAATCTTGAGGTAATATGGAGAATTCTGGGATACTATGGTGGTGGTGGTGGTGATGGTAGTGGTGGTAGTAGCGGTGATGGTGGTGGTAGTGGTGGTGAGGATGGTGGTGACGGTGGTGGTGATGATGGTGGTGAGGGTGGTGATGATGACGATGACATGAAAGACATTACTCAAAAAATATATAGAAGATGTTAATTTTCACACACACACACACACACACACACACAACAACGTAAATACATATTAATAGACAAGTTCTATGGAGCAAGAATGTGAAGGAACACTATTTAGGATATACGCCAAGACATCCTGTATGGACACCTTTAGGACACGTGGAGCATGTAGGACACTCTGGAGGACGTTGGCCTTGTATAAGACACCCTATAAGACACTGCCCTTGTAGAGTTACCCTATAGGACTCCCTGGAGGACACTTCTTTGCAGGACATCTTGAAGAACACTACCATAAGAAGGCTCGTAGGACACCCATAAGAGTCCTTTCACGTTGCAGGACGTCAAATAGCACCAGCAACGGACCTCCACACACACGGTACCTCAGGCAAGACACTCCCTTAAAGGACATTGGCTGCATGGCACCTGTGAAATGGGGTGGTCTGGTTTTTCAGAAATGAGAAACAGTATGACAGGTGGACAATATTTGACTACCTATGTCCGCATTGGTAAATATCTCAAGGACACACACACACACACACAAAAACACACACACACACAACACACATAGGAAGTACATTTATCAGAGTGAGTATCAGAACATGATTCAGTGAGTAGGTGGGAGATACTGTAGGGATTTGTTTTTGACAGATGGTGAGTACAGGTAGGATGGTAGTACAGTAGGAGCAGTGCAGGCAGAATGGTAGCAACAGGGGTAGGGGATGGTAGTGCGGCGGCAGGAAGGCAGCAGCGCAGCAGGGGGGTGACTTGGCAGCGTTAAGGCAGAATGGCAGCAACAAGGCAGGACGGAAGCAGCAGGCAGTGACGCGGCAGCACCGCGCAGGACGGCAGCAATAAGGGCAGGACGGCAGCGTCGCGCAGTGACGGCAGCAACAGGCAGGATGGCACATGCGCAGTGACGGCGAAGACAGGCAGTGACGGCAGCACGAGCAGGATGGCAGCAACAGGCAGGATGGCAGCGCCGGCGAGGATGGCGGCGCGTCGCGCAGTGACTGCAGCGACGAGGGCAGGACGGAAGCTTGCGCAGGATGGCAGCGCAGGATGGCAGCAACAGGCAGTGACGGCAGCCGCGGGGCAGGACGCAGCGACCGGTGCAGGACGGCAGCGGGCAGCAGGCAGGACGGCAGCAACAGGCAGGACGCGGCAGTGCCGAGTGCAGACGGCAGCAGCGGGCGCAGGACGGCAGCAAGCGGCAGGATGGCAGCAGCCGCGCAGGACGGCAGCAACAGCAGGACGGCAGCAACAGGCAGATTTGGAACGGCAGAGGCAGGACGGCAGCAATATGCGGACGGCAGCAACAGGCGTGACGGCAGCGGCAGCAGACGGCAGCACTATGCAGTGACGGCAGCGGCAGCGCAGGACGGCAGCAAGGCAGGACGGCAGTGCCAAGGTGACGGCGCCATGCGTGATTTGCAGCACAAGGGCAGACGCAGAGTTAAGGTGAGGATGGGCAGCAGCGAGGCAGGACGGCGCGCGGCAGGACGGCAGCGCGAGGCAGGACGGCAGCGCGCGCAGTGACGGCAGCGCAGGCGCAGGACGGCAGCAACGGCAGGATGGCAGCGAAAGCAGCAGGTTGGTTAAGGGCAGGACGGTTAAGGCAGGAGATGGGCAGTTCAGGCAGTGACGGCAGCAAAGGGCAGGACGGCGAAAGCAGCAGCGACGGCGAAAAGTTGCGCAGGACGGCAGCATCATGCAGGACGGCAGCAATAGCGCAGGATTTGTTAAAGAAGGCGTGGCGACGCAGCAACAGGCAGGATTGCAGCAACATGCAGTGACGGCAGCAACAGGCAGGATTGCGAAAAGATGCGTACCGGCAGCAACAGGGCAGGCTCGGCAGCAATATGCGGACTGGCAGCAATGCGCAGGACGGCAGCACGAGGCAGGACGGGCAGCGGTGGCAGGGATGGCAGCGGCAGAAAGGACGCGCAGATTGCGGCGGGACGGCAGCAGGCAGACGGCAGCATTGCGCAGGACGGCAGCACGCGCGGCATGGCAGCAACAGGCAGACGGCAGCAACAGGCAGGGGCGCAGCATTGGCGCAGACTGCGAAGCGAGGCAGGACGGCGAAAGCAATATGCGCAGGGGACGGCAGCATGGCGGAGACCGGCAGCAATATGCAGTACCGGCAGCAACAGGCAGGCTCGGCAGCGACAGGCAGGACTGCAGCAATGCGCAGGACGGCAGCAGCAGTGCAGTGACGGCAGCACTGGGCAGACGGCAGCAGTCGGCGCAGGACGGCAGCGCCGCGCAGTGGACGGCAGCAACAGGCAGTGACGGCAGCAGCAATAGGCAGGATCGGCAGCAACAGGCAGGGCAGCAGCAACAGGCAGGCCGGCAGCGCGGCAGGACGGCAGCACGGCAGGACGGCGGAAGGCGCGTAGACGGCAGCGTCGCGTGGAATGGCAGCAATATGCGGCGACGGCAGCGCTGGCGTAGGACGGCAGCAATAGTGCAGGATTGCGCAGGACGGCGTGCTACGGGCAGGATGGCAGCAACAGCAGGACGGCAGCAACAAGGCAGGACGGCAGCAACAAGGCAGTGATGGCAAAGGCTGCGCAGGACGGCAGCAACAGCAGGACGGCAGCAACAGGCAGGGCTGCAGCGTAACAAGTGCAGTGACGGCAGCAACAGGCAGGATGGCAGCGGCCGCAGGACGGCAGCATTGCGGTGACGGCAGCGCTGGCGTGGTGATGGCAGCACAGGCAGGATGGCAGCGGCATGCGCAGTGACGGCAGCGCAGCGCAGGACGGCAGCGCATTGGCGCAGGACGCAGCAGCATGGCAGGATGCAGCAGGCCGCGCAGGATGGCAGTAGCTGGCGGGGCAGTGACGCAGCGGCGCAGTGACGGCAGCACAGGCAGATTGGCAGCAACAGGCAGGACGGCAGCAACAGGCAGGATGCGTAGCAACAGGCAGGATGGCAGGTTGCGCGGCGGACGGCAGCGCCGCGCAGGACGGCAGCAATGCGCAGGATGCAGCAGCGGCATGGCAGGACGGCAGCACAAGGCAGGACGCAGCGCCGCGGCAGGACAGCAGCAGGCAGACGGCAGCAAGGCAGGACGGCAGCAGCAGCAGGATGAAGCAGCAGGATTGGCAGGCAGGACGGCAGCAGGCAGTGACGGTGCAGGCAGACGGCAGCAACAGGCAGTGACGGCAGCACGGCGGAGGACGGCAGCGGCGTAGACGGCAGCAGGCAGGACGGCAGCAAGGCAGGAAGGGCAGCAAGGCGCAGGACGGCAGCGGCCGCGCAGGACGGCAGCAAGGCGCAGGACGGCAGCAGCAATAGGCAGGACGGCAGCAACAGGGCAGGATGGCAGCTGGCGCGAGGACGCAGCAATCAGGCAGGATGGCAGCAACGGCGCAGGACGCAGCAATGGCAAATGCAGCAACAGGCAGGACGGGCAGCATTGCGCAGGATGGCAGCACGCGCAGTGACGGCAGCAATGGCGCAGTGACGGCAGCAATATGCGAGGACGCGAAAGCGGGCCGCGCAGGACGGCAGCAATATGCAGGATGGCAGCAACAGCAGCAGGATTAAGAAGCGCTGGCGGCAGGATTGGCAGCAACAGCGGCGCAGGATTTGCAGCGTCGCGCAGGACGGCAGACAGGCAGACGGCAGCACGGCGGACGGCAGCAATGGCGAGTGACGTGGTGCCATCATGCGCAGGACGGCAGCAACTGAGGGAAGGCAGCAACAGCGCAGGACGGCGAAAACGCGACTGCAGGCAAGGCAAGGCAAGCAGATGTGAAGGCAGGACGGCAGCGCGCGCAGGACGGGAAATGAGACGGGATTGGTCAGGGTAGCGGCGACTGCGAAAGGCAGGACGCGGGCATGATGCGCTGGCGTTATGACGGCAGCGAACATGTATGACGGGTAGCACAGGTAGGATGGATAGCAGGATGGTAGTAATATAAGTAGGATGGCAGCATTATAAGAGGTAGCAACAGGCAGGACGCAGCAATATGGCAGGATTGCAACAGGCAGGATGGTGAAAAGCAGGCAGGACGGCAGCAGGCAGGATGCAGCAGGCAGGGACGGTAGTGCAGGATGGCAGCAACAGGCAGGACGGTAGCAATAGGCAGGATGGTAGCGCAGGCAGACGGCAGCAGGCAGTGACGGCAGCAGGCAGGACGGCAGCAGGCAGGACGGCAGCAACAGGCGCAGGACGGCAGCACAGGCAGGACGGCAGCATGCAGGATGGCAGCAACAAGTGCAGGACGGCAGCATTGCGCAGGATGGCAGCAATATGCAGTAAGGAAGCATTGCGCAGGATGGTACAACAGGCAGGACGGTGCTGGCGCAGGACGGCAGGCTGGCGCAGTGACGGCAGTGGCTGCGGCGCAGGATGCAGCACAGCAGGACGCAGCGCAGTATACGGCAGCGCGTGGGACGGCAGCATTGGCAAGCAGGACGGCAGCACTG